>NW_008693021.1:5002-5589 GCF_000695815.1 Acanthisitta chloris | reverse complement strand
ACTGCATTCAACTGCATTTGTTGTCCAATTTGTTTTTCTTGTTTGTCTTTCATATCCCAGGAAGTAACTTTGGCTATTCTGTAAAAGCATGTTCAGCTTGCATGTTGCTTCACGATTTTTCCATGAAAGTTCTTGATACCATCCTGTTTGTGGAACAGAACTGAATGTCAAAGCCTGAGTGTTTGTGATGAAATACAGATTTTGTTTTCCAGCCAGACCTGCCGGTGACATTTAAATGCTGGCAGCATGAGACAACTGTTGTGTCATGGCTTGTCAGGAAAGTAAATTTGGGCCTTGGGCTTTCATCACTTTGGGTTCCTGGTGACAGGTGGCTAAGTGGTTGCTGCCTAGCAAAAGATTTTCTTTTATCCATAAAACCTCACACCACTAACTCACAGCAAAGAGGCTTCATAACTGGTGAGTACCTGTAACAAGACTAGCACTGAGCAAAGGCCTTTCAAATATGATCAGATGCTGTTACATCTCTTCTTGTTTTACCACTGCTGTTACAGTGAGCAGGGCATAATTCTTGATGATGCAAATGGTGTGTTGTTACAGCTGTTAGTGCTCCTATGAGAAGGAAGGGT
>NW_008693021.1:0-4956 GCF_000695815.1 Acanthisitta chloris | reverse complement strand
ACAATCTCCTTTTTAATGTCTTTTAATGTGGTAACGCACCCATTTACTTCTAGATACTGAATTAAAAAGCTTGACTACTGACAGAGAAATGCCTATAACTGCCAACAATGTTATCTTGCTGTAAAACGCATTATGGCAAGCAAGTGAGGTAAACAAGCCTGTGCCATTGCTCATGAGACAAGAGGGAAATATTCAATTTTTGGAAAGCTGTGTTAAGACTTATCAAGTAAATTTTTAGATAAATGACTGTCTTCTGGCCATTTGAACTGCATGGAGTGAATCAAATGACTGTGTTTTATCCTTACCCTGCAAAGCTGAGCCAATCATATTGAATGCAAGAATTCTGAGTCTTTGCAAGTCTTAGGAGATACACTACAAATCTTTAGGCCAAAAGGTCATATTCTGAAGTAAGGAATGGAGCTGCATGTTCTTTATTTCTTAGCTGAAGTTTCTGAAATATTTTTCGTAGTAAATAATACTTTTCATACAACTGAGGATCCCCTTGAAGGACAGCTCACAGTTGTAAATTTTGCTTATAAATGTTAATTAATCTTTATTTTGACAGATGCTGATTTCTACTAGGTCAATATATACTTAGCAAACAGTAAGAGGCCTCTATACAGCATGCTGCTTTATACAGTACTTTTGATTAAGCACATAATTTCAATTATTGTTGCTCTGGCTTTATCAAAAAGCTCTTTTAAGTATTTTTTTTCAGCTTACAAATGCCTACGAAGTAGCATTGGCATTTTCTTACCACACAATATTAGCTAGAGTAAAGCACCACCATAAAAAAGCAGGGAAACAGCAATGTGTACACCAAGAACCAGATTTAAGACAGGAAAATATCTACATGTCCTACAGCCATTTTAATCCTTCACAGTGTCTGAGCCAAACTCTCTAAGTCTTTTTAAAAGCCATTGGCTCCTTAAGGCCATATCTTCAGCAGTATTTGCAAACATGTTGGGGGACTGTGAACTTTGGTCAATTCAGCGTTAGGCGTTTCAAGTTACAGATATCTAGCTAGTCAGATATTCAGAGGATTTTCATAATATTAGGTACTTAGGCATTTTTCTAAATTCTGCTACTGTCTGTATCTGCATCTTTAAGCCCTTAAATACTTCCATAAATCCAGACTTACATCTTTAGGTCGCATCTGAAACTAAATAAATGTCCTACTTCTCGAAGTCAGCAGGAGTTAGAACTTCTGAAGGTCAGACTATGATTACTAATGTGCATAACACCCTGAGGTTTGTTACTATGTTTGTCTGCAATAAAACTTGCTTGGTTTGAGGTGCTGCAGGTTACTAACATGGTAGAAAAGTAAGGCACAGTTCATTGAGCAGTTCTGGATTCTCCTTTTGGGAGGGTGCTATATGGCATTGTTCAGAGGCAGGACAATCACAACAGTGATTCTTTCCTCAACAGTGAGCAGGAAGGATGACCTAAATCCCTGCCCTGAGCAAAGGGTTTGGAGCAGTGGGTTTTGGAGAGGAATCTTCTGTGCATGTGCCCTAAGCATGGTAGTGATAAGAATGAGATGAATGTGTCTGATTGTCCTGTACTGCCAAGCTCACAGACTGCAGCTCCTTCCTGATCTACTTGGCTGTCACAGAAAGCACGCAGAGGCACAAAAATACTGGCCAGGCCAGGCAGCTCAGCTCCTGGTAATTACCTCTGTGCTCTCCTGGTTTCATAGGGCAGGTCCTGGTTTCACTGTAGCTGAGTCAAGTTAACCAACGGCTGCCACAGTACTGCTGCAGGAATAAATGGTTTGTGAGTTGGTTGGGGTTTTTTCTCGTTTTGTATTTTCTCTTCATTGGTGCTGTGAAACAACTCTATCAGCACAGTGAAGTGTGCATGCTGTTGTGGTGCGAGAGGACAAAGATGAAGGAGCAACTGTAGCTGTCAATAATTAGGACAGTTTGTGCTACTTGGCTTCAGTCTGCATGGTTACAGCATGAGATTTAGCCCTGTGTTGGTACCCCAGGTAAGGAGGTGTCACAGGTCCGAATTCCATATTCAGTAGGGAGAAAGCTGGGAGTGGGCCCATGTGTTCAGGAATCTGCCCACTTCAGTCTTTGCTCACTTCCCACTTTGTAGGTATCAGCTGAGGATGACTGGGAGGCATTTACACATTATGGTGATAAAGGGGCAGGAGATTTTGGGGTGTGTTAAACTTCTGGAGGAAAAATATGTGACTTTCCTTCTTCCTGATAATGTGAGTGTGGTGATAATCCCCAAGGGATCATACCATTCTCTGATAGCAGTATCCAAGATCCTTCTTCTGCTCTGAGGGCATTTCATTTCAGAGACATAAGGATAGTAATAAAAGCTTCCTCCCCACCCTCCTCTCAAAGCAATTCCTCAGCTCATAGCTGCCTGTGCAAAGTTACGTCAGTAATACTCCAGTATTCAGCCCAATAAAAATGTTGTCAGGGAAGCATAAAGTTTCTGTCAGATCTTTTCCATTAAAAATCACATTTATAGCAGTGGACTGTAACAAGCACACAGCTATGGCATGAAAGTGTGAAATGATGAGAAATTTGGACAGTGTTATCATCCAGTGGGGACTCAGTGGCAGGCCACTTAGAATGCCTCCAGTGTATGAAGCGTGACAGCCAGAATATTTTTCACAACAGATTATAATGTAAGAAATTTATTGCAGATCTCAGAGGGGAATAGCCCACACCACTGATTCCAGTCCTTCCCCCAGATATATTACTCAGATAATATAAAGTCATAACTCCTTGTAAATTATTTATGAGCCTCTCCCACCTTAGATTAAAAAATATTTCTGCTGGATACTTGCAGGGTTAATATCAGCAGCCTTGTGTTTGATTTGCTGAAGTGCACAGTTATTTCTGTAGTCAATGGGAGGTGTATAGTGTTTGTTTTGTCTGGTAACTATTCAGCTGGTTGTGATGTGATCAGAAACAGGACATGTAATCATGACCAGAAGAATTAGATCCAATTGCAGAAAGCCACTGTAGCCTAGGAGGATGAAATGTATTTAGTATAAGAATTTGCATTGTGATTGCTGACTAAAATGAATCTGATTCATAGAATAACTCTGCTTAATCTTTCATGATGGATCATGACACCAAGAGCATCATGATATGAACCAAACTTGACATTCATCAGATTAATTCCTCATTTTTTTTATTCAGAAGTCAGGAATGTTGACAATTTGCAGCGTATTTGTAGCAGACAGCAATGTCTGTGTAACAGACAATATATGTCAACTGGCAGTTCTAGGGGTGCATTCACGAAACAGAACAGTACTCAAAAAGTGACTTAAGAATATAAGTAGTCTCAGATAGTGTTTTGCAGTACGAATGCAGATGCTTATCACAACTAATGGGTGAGTTAGTGTAAGAATAAGGAGTGCATTCCGATCTGCACCAAAATTTATGTGGTTGTTGTGTAGCAAAAAATGCTGGGAAAGTAGCAGTTTTTTACAGTCCTAAAAGTGAAAAGTTTATGGGCACTGTGGAATTAATCATGGAAGGCTTACCTGACCATGTGCTTCAAGATTCAACAAATTACTTGGGATAAGATGGAGGGTTTTAACAGAAAAGAAATTTAGCCACACTTGTCTACATCCCTTAATTTTCCTCTGAGCATCTTGTGACTAGTCATTTTCAGACACAAGATAATGGACTTAAGGCCACACTGGTCTTATTCAATCTATTGTTCCTTCTGTAAACTATTTTCAAACAGCTTTGTACATCATTTATTAATCATAGGTTTATTTATTAATCATAGAAGGGGGCCAGAATGACAACAGCAGACTGGCAGATGAACAGCCCATTCATCAAAATGCTCTTCTAGGGTCCCTCATTTGTCTTCAAAAAAAAAAGTTCATCTCTTCCATTTTCAGTGAGATCTCATGCGTGTTCTGACTTGGTGGTCCAAGGGACAATCCAAGCCCAACCCAATCCTTATCCAAGCATTGGAGCAGCAGTATCAGTACTGCAGAGCTGAGCAAAGGTTACAAGACTTCTTGCTACCTATCCTGTGAAAGAAAGTAATGTCATGAAAATCATGTAAATATTGCACAGATAAGCAAAGAGTAAAAATAAATTGAAGCTTTCATCTCCAGTAAGGTTTTGCTTTTACTTCTGTGGAAACTCATAAGCCATAATATCATTTGTATGGAAAACTGAAAGAAAATACTATATTGAAAATACATCCCAGAATGAAAGTTCACAGTGAGGAATGTCACTACCATTCAAACCACCTCTGGATATGTCTTCTAGGTTGTTCAATGGCTGGTGGCTGGCTGGATTCCTTTCACGTCCTGTGGGCTCATTTTTGTGTGCCCTCTGAACCTACTCCTATCTGTATGCAATGGTCTATAATTTGTTGTTACATTCCGGGTTACAGGACCCTAAGAGCCCCACTGTTACTGAGGTGCTGATGGAACAAACAAATGCCTGTGTGAAGTGTATATTTCTGGGACAGATGCCTTCTATCTGTATGCTGGCCCAAATGGTGTCCTGTGACCTAATTAGTGGTAGATTTTGCTGAGTTAAAAAGCAGTGCTACCCAAAACTCTTTCTGTGTATGATTTAAAATTAAAAAACATGTATCCTAAGTGACTTGCAATAGCAGTGAAATTAAAGGAAGGAGTGATAAAGTAAGATGTGGGGAACTGCAAAGCACCTTAAGCTGAACAGAGTTACAGTTCAGTGGGAAGTTATCTGGTTGGAGGAGTTAGCTTCTGTTGTAGACTGCTTAGGAGAAAGTGGCTGATGTCATTCCCCTTAGCATGGTTCACTGCAGAAAGATTGCATCTTGGTAAGATCTGATGCAGCTGTATATATATTCTGTGTCAGACTGTGCAGCAGCAAACATACTGTCCTAGGTTACAATGTAGGGTGTAACCAATAGT
The DNA here is from genome assembly GCF_000695815.1 of Acanthisitta chloris. Taxonomy (NCBI): domain Eukaryota; kingdom Metazoa; phylum Chordata; class Aves; order Passeriformes; family Acanthisittidae; genus Acanthisitta; species Acanthisitta chloris. The sequence goes on along the minus strand of NW_008693021.1, from coordinate 59 downwards.
ATGTATTCTATTATCAGCTTCACAAGCTGTTGAAGCAGGTGAGGCAGTGCTCATTATCT
>NW_008693020.1:16862-19586 GCF_000695815.1 Acanthisitta chloris | reverse complement strand
AGGGGAAGGGGAAGGGGAAGGGGAAGGCATATGGATGTTTTTTTTCAGTATCCCTAGAGCATTCAACATGTAGAAGTGCCTTCTTCAAATGGTGTAATACCTTATTCACTAAACTAAGACTGTCTGGAATTGTTAATAGGCATATGGTATGATTTTTAGTGTGCAGGGCAAGGAGTTGGTCTCGATGATCCTTGTGGCTCCCTTCCAACCCAGAATATCTGATGGTTCTATGAATCTATGAATAAAATGAATTGTGAAGCTCCTTTATTCCCACAAGAGGGCTTCTAAGTGCTTCATCAGAACCCAAAGTGGAACCTGAAGTTGGAGAGGATCAGGAACTGGCATGACACCACAACAAATAATGCAAGGTTTTGATGTGGTTATGCATTTATTTTATTGAGCAAGCGGATCATTCCTAGTCTACATTCTGCTTCTACACCTTGCCCACCCATCCTCCTCCCTCTTCCTAATCTACATATACATCTCTTTTTTTTGTTTTTCCCCTGCTCTCCCAGTCTCCCTCATGTCAGAGACCTGTGCAATATAATTTTCTGCAAAATGAAATCTAGAGTGACATTAATGTAAGTGTAATTTTATAGTGGGGAATGGGCCTAGCTGATTGTTTCTACCTGCTGTGTTTTGATGATAGACATTGGGATGTCACCATCTGTGTAATGAAATTTCACCTCCATAATGGTTCAGATATCAAACATTGTTCCATGCTATCTCACAGAAATTTATTTATTTATTTATTCGATAAGGATGGCAAAGTCTCTCATGTCTGGGAAGCAGGAGGGGGGTGGAAAGAGGGAAGGGACAGGTGTGGAGTGGGGGAGGTGTTTGTGTGTGGGGTTCTGAACAACAGCAAGACTAGAAAAAAAATAATAAAAAATATAATCGCGCCACAGAAGAAAATGAGATTGTGCCACGTTTGTGTTCAGCCCTGTGTCCACATTCTGTTATTTCCCCATCTCCCCTAACAAGAAAAATAAGAAGACAAAGCCACATTCTAAACAGGATATTGGTTTGTTAAAGCAGCAAGTGCAGATTCTGGAAATCTTACAGCTATAGCATGTCTTTGTTTCATTTATACTCAGCTTCCTCTGGTACTTTAACAGTAAAACATTTATTCTGTCTTTGAATAGTTAATATTTTATCCCAATGTTATGCAGAGCTGAAGTAATGGAAACAATGCTTGAAGGTTTTTTTCCTCCCAGCAAATCTTTAGGAGAGGAGGAGAAAAAGTTTACCAAATTGAATAATTCTTCCGCAGACAATTTTTCCATCTCATGTTTATTTTTTAACTAGTCTAGATAATTACTTTATTAGCTAATTACTGATAAATGTCAGTAATTTTGTTTTACTGAGACCATTTGAAGTGATGTGTGTATTTATGTAAAATGCAGTTTGACTGAAAACTAAGGAGGTATGAGGAGGAGAAAAAGTTTACCAAATTGAATAATTCTTCCGCAGACAATTTTTCCATCTCATGTTTATTTTTTAACTAGTCTAGATAATTACTTTATTAGCTAATTACTGATAAATGTCAGTAATTTTGTTTTACTGAGACCATTTGAAGTGATGTGTGTATTTATGTAAAATGCAGTTTGACTGAAAACTAAGGAGGTATGAAATTTGCTGATGCTCCACAGGTCCTGCATTGAGCCTGTGTAGCATGTAGATGTAACATTCACAGGCTCAGACGGGACCATGGGTGTGTGTACTCCCAAGAGAAAACTGATTTTTCCCCTGGTTAGAGCTCTATTATTGCAGTTCTTGGCATATGTAGGGCAACTCAATTTCCTCTAGTCATGGATCATTTTGAGCAAGAATTCTGAGAACTGAGTCAGGCACTGCCATTCCTAGATGCTTCAAATGGAAATGGAATTGAGGCCTTGGCTCCTCTTTTCATATGCCACTGGAGCTGGTCAGGTATGGCAGAATGGCAATTTTAAAGTAATGATAGGTAGCACAAACTAGTTCCTCCTATGAGGTGGAATGTACTATGTACTCTGTGTGCATGTCCCCCCAAAAAAGCACACAACAGCAACCCAAAGAAACAACAACCGTGAGCACCTACTCTCTTAGTCATATTCTTCTAGGTATTTTGATTTATCTTCTTCAGCTTTACAAAAGCATGTAGCGATAGAACAAGGGGGGAATGTATTTAAATGGAGAGAGTGCAGGTTTAGATTGACTATTTAGGAAGAAATTCTTTACTGTGAGGCTGGTGAGGCACTGGAACAGGTTGGCCAGAGAAGTTGTGGGTGCCTCATATCCCTGGAAGTGTTCAAGGTCAGGTTGGATGGGGCTTGGAGCAATCTGGTCTAGTGGGAAGGGTCCCTGCGCAGGATAGGGAGGTTGGAAATAAGTCCTTTAAATTCACTTCCAACCTAAACCATTCCATGATCCTATGGACTTACTTTCAGCTCCCAAAATACTCTCATGTTTTCCAACCCAAGCCAAGCCCTCAGCGTGGGATTGCTCTGATTTCTTTGTTTTGCTTTTTTGAGAAGGAAATCATTATTGAATCTCTTGGCTCTTCACAGGAACATATGGCAGTATACATGCACTCTGTAGTTCCCAAAGTCTTTGTCTTAAGAAGTGTCCAGCAAAGAAGAATAGTGTCTTTTCTTTAATAAATATTTAGTTTTATATCATATGTGTTCTGAAAATGAAAACACTCATAGGAAAACACTGCCTCCTCCATCACCAGTATACAGC
>NW_008693020.1:15225-16824 GCF_000695815.1 Acanthisitta chloris | reverse complement strand
TGTGAGGTTCAGAGATGTATAGTCTGCTCTTTGTCAATGGCTCCATCCATGCAGACACACCATCATAGTTCAGCTCTTCTGGGGGTAACTCATGAATTCTTTCCCTGCTGCATGCTCAAATCAGAGAATCAAAGAACCATTTAAGTTGCAAAAGACCTCTGAGATCACTGGGTCCAACCTTTGACTGATCACCATCTTTTCAATAAGAACATAGCACAAAATGCCACGTCCAGTGATTTCTTGAACACTTCCAGGGATAGTGCCTTCATCATTGCCCTAGGTAGTCCATTCCAATGCTTGACAACCATTTCAATGAAGAAATTCCTCCTGATGTCCAACCTGAACTCTCCTGGTGCAGCTTGAGGCCATGTCTTCTTGTCCTGTCAACCAGTTGCCTGGGGGAAGGGGCTGAGCCCCATCTTGCTGTAACCTTCTTTCAAGTAGTTGTAGAGAGTAATGAGGTCATGCCTGGTCCTAATTTTCTCCAGGCTAAACACCGCCATCTCCCTCAGTCATTCCTCAGAGGAGTCACTCTCTAGACTCTTCCCAAGCTCCATTGCCCTTCTCTGGGCATGTTCCAACACCTCAGTGTCTTTCATGAAGTGAGGGGCCCAGAACTGGACACAGTACTCCGGGTGTGGCTTCACCAGTGCCACATACAGAGGGACATTCACTCCTTCAGCAAGTACCATCAGCAAAATCCATAACTGAGAATACTCAAATAATAATTTCTAACAGTTTTCTACTCTCTGTCTTCTCAAGTTCTTGTTTTTGTTATTCCTACTGCATTAGCAGGAAATCTGTGCATATGCCAGCTTGAATGACTGAGAAGAGACCTATCATGGATGGTGAGAGAGACACATACACAACTTGAGAGCAACTGTCTCCCACCTTCAGCCCAGAGGGAGAAAACAGGGAATATATTAAGTGTCAGCAACATTTAACTAAAGGGCTCTGCATTTCTAATCAGACCAGGCTGTAACAAATTGGGGAGTGTGTCTGTCTGTGTGCAATGCCTTTATTTTCTTGGAGCATAACTGGATTTAAATAAAATAAAATATTTATAGGAAATAAATGAAGGGATATTTCCAAAGCAGCAATTTTAAAAGCTGTCGATAACTGTTGTAAATGCTTAGTGCTTTCTTCAAGAAATAGGTTGTGTCATATTAACCATGTATATCATAGTTTGAGTCATCATCCGCTAAACCACAGATTTGCTGGAAACTGAAAGACTTGGGAACATGGGAACAACCATTGAGTATTTGACCAGTTGCTATTTTTGTTCTTTAAGTATTTGTCTTTGACAACTGCCATCAGCAGAACATTAGGTAAGGGAGACCTTTGATTTGACCCTCCGAGGCAGGTCCTATCATCCTGAATTACTCTTACCAACACTGATTTACAATGCTCTTGCTTTTGTAATTTTATTATAAGTGTTGTCACCAGGTGCTTTGCAAATATAAAGACACAGTCCTACTGAATTTATCCTCTCTGTGGAAGCATCAAGTAAATACACACTATGAGTCAATATGCTCAACCCTCTGGTCATTTAGTTGATAAAATAGAAGTCTGGGTACTACCATGGAAATTATATATTTA
>NW_008693020.1:0-15177 GCF_000695815.1 Acanthisitta chloris | reverse complement strand
GCTGAGGTTTTTGTGCAAAGATGAGGTTTACACTGTCTAACATTTGGTGCTTACCTGAGTCATACAATTTCGGACTGTACTAACTTGACCTTCCTCTATAAGCAGGTGAAGAGAGGTCATGAATCAGCACATTAGTCAGACAAGGTGGGATACATTTCTTTCTATGACAGATTATAGGGCAATTTAAGATGATTGATTCCTAATTTGGGTGCCTCAGTTATTACTTAGTGAGATGAATGGCAGAGTCCTTAACAGAGCAGAGGTTACTATATGAATTTTCAGAATGGAAACAGTGAACCAAGAGATATGATCCTGGAGCAAAACTGCAATAACAAGAATGCATCACACTTTATTGCTGTATTTGAAGGAACAAAGCAAATCTAGTCTCTTAAACAAAACCAGAATAAACATGTTTTTTAAAAAAATTGAGACTAATTTTAGTTTATAGAGGGAGTTGTGGGTTGCTTTTTGCATTACAGTTACAAAATTACATTTTGTTGAAGTTTTCAAAATGTTTTTTTTAATGTATAGAACTGATAATAATGAAATAAGATACAGAACACTTGGATTTTGCTTTCATGACAAACAGGCACTGACAAATCCATGACACATTACCATCCTTGATTGCTCTGATGGAACTCATTTTCATCTCCTATTCCTCTAATTACATGAAAATTGCATACTTTTTATGCATGACACATTTTCTGCAGCTTTAGCAAAAGATTGTGAACAGGAAAAAAACCCGAAAAATTTATCAGTTTCTACTCCCCACTCATAACAGCTATATGTCATCTAACCAGTGATCAATCCAGCTTTAACTGCCAATTTTCTGTGCTTTTTTTATAATCAGAAAAAGAAGTATATGTAAAAAGTATGGGTTTAGGTGTGTTTTCCCTCACCTTCTCTCTTAAGAATGGAGATTTAAAGTGGTCTTGTCACCAGTCTGTTATCCTCTTTCTAGCCCAACCTTCCCTAATTTTGGTTCTCAAAATGTGGATGAATCATTCAACAATGGAGTAAGTAGCAAAGTCTACCTTTGAACAATAGTACCTCTTAAACCTTTCCTCCATTCCTCAGGTTTTGCTAAAGATTTATTTTAATAGACAGATAAAAGAAGTGAAAATCACCATCATTGCTGCAGACATTTAAAAGTAAATGGAAAATACTTATAAAATACAAGTACAAAGATAAATTAGATGTCACATACCTGTATTTTTTAGTTATGTGTTTGCTTTCATGATGGAAAATGGAGGGGTGAAGGGCAAATTAAAGTGAATGTTGTCAGCCTGTATTTAACTAGAATAGGTTTGCACCAGGTGGGTGATTTCTTCTTTTGAGGGTAACAAGCTATCTAGGTATTTTTGTGCTGACAACAGGAGTGATTATGAAATGGAGTGTAAAGCACCCCATCCAAATGAACAATGCAACCTCCAGGCACTTGCAAGCCCCTCTGGAGGTTTGTTGAAAATCCTCATAGAACTTTAGCAGAGATCAGTCTCTGAGCTTTGAACACAAGTGTGTTTCAGGAATTTGCTGGGTTTTGTGGTGTTATTTCTAAGTTACTCATTATTCATGCTTATTCTTGTAAATCAGAAATTCTACAATTGAATTAAACAAAATTTTCATGCCTTGGATATCCCTTTGGTCATAGGTTAAAGCTGAGAATCTTGCTAGAATAAATGAGATAAACCCATGCTGGATAGTGGAACGTAAATACTGAAACTTCTGTTTTCTTTCTCCTTGTTCATTCAGTTCTTAAGTCGATTGCAGAAACCAAAACTTTACAGACAGAGCAAAGCAAAGCTCTGTGACATGCAGTGATGCCAATGCTGGCAGACAGTGAAAGCACATCAGTATACCTAGTGAATACCCTGACCCTCTACTTACTGTTGTACACAGAAAAGACTCTTTTGTGCTGGCAAATGTCTCTCTCAGGAAATCCACTGTCCTTATTCGAACTTCACATTTGAGAAAGTGCAAGCCTTTTAAAACTTATGAAATGAAACTCAGTTCTGCAGAGTTTTTTTAAGAGTTAAAATGAAAAGGTGATCAGATAAGAGCACAAAGAACTTTTTGCAGCATTCACAGCAAAATGGCAAGTCAGAAAATGAAGCCGGAAAGATACATCCTGAAGAAAGAGTATCATGTCATGAGCTCATTCTGGTCTGATCTACATACAGTTTATTTCCAACATAAAACATTTACAAATAAATAAAGTACCGATCTGTCCCTCTTAACATTACTGCCAGACTTCTTTTCCTTTCCCTCAGATTTGTTTATTATACCCACGGGTTGCATGATCTATTAAATTAACCCCCAATCTCGTTCTTAAAAACATGTGTAGCCTTGAGTAAAGTTATCACAAATGATAAAGGCATCATAGACAACTAACCCAACTTCACTTCAGTCCCTGCAATGCTTTTATCTTTGTAATTTATTCTGGTGGTGGGGATGAATAAGGAAGGAGCTTTACTAATCACCTGAGAAAAGTTATGCACATAGTGTGCGTGCAAAACTGGAGACTATATTTTTCATACTCTTCAGAAGAGGAGCTATCTCCAGCCAGGGACAAAATTTTCAGTGAACTTGATACAATTATTCCACTCATTTTACTGGAGTCAAGATTTAAATCTGTGTTTTGTGACTTGCATAATGTTTAGTTCTGGGGCCCCCACACACTAGAAAAATATTGACAATTAATAATATTTATTTGTTTTCTTTTTCTTCTGAAGATATGAAATGGAACCTTTAGATAATTAACTTCCACTCAGGTTTTTTAGAAAAGTATATTTTCTATGTGCTTTTAATAATGATAGTGAGAGAATTAACTACAAATATTTATGTTTCACAATGAAAGCACCAGTGAAGTTTATTTAGCTTTACAAAGAAAAAGAGGTTTTTAACCTGTGTTTTCCTATTATTAAAGACCTAGGTATTGATATATGGAATTTCTAGATTTCTAATGACAATTGTCTAGATATCAGGGCAAGTTTTTCTTTGAAGAATATTTCAATAAAGAAGTGCATATAGAAGTTGGGTTTTCAGTTGTTTTTACACTAGAGCATACAATTGACCACTAGATGTTAGCAAAAACATTCGATGTCCCAGGGTCTCATGAGTGAGATATAGAGGTATTGAAAATACCTCTATAGAGAGATACAGAGGTTTGAAAATACATGCTGCAAAAATGCCTGATACAAGAGCTTCTCCTTACTAATTTCTGGAAACAATAAAAGAATAAATTTTTTGAATGTCAACAACAGTATGTTTTACTGTTAAGAATGAAGATTATGACAGTGAAATGCTGTATTTTCAGAGAAATATAAGCAACGTTGTTTATGTTCCCAGCAGTAATGATTTATATTTGACCTCTGATGAGTTTCACTGTGTTTCTGTGCTTTAGGATTCCTACCTATAAAGATGGTTTCAAAATTCTCTGTGAGAAGACACACAAATGATTATCGTTGCAAAGATTAACAAATTGAATTATTTCTGAAGTGACATCTAAAGCAATTTTGTTCTTAATATTTTTCAGAAAGCTAAATAATATATAATTACAGTTATTAAATGTGAGGGAACAAGGTTTTTAATGCTTTGTAAAAAATACTATGTCCACCTGACCTGATAATGTCAATCCTGTATTATGAACTCATCTAATCCAGAACCATCCTATGAGGGTACATTGATGGGGGTTTTTAAGTTCTTGCGGAAAGAAGGATGAGTAGTTTCTTCCATGTTTTAGAAAACAGTCTAATGAGCTGAATCAGGTGCCTATCATTTGGCTGAATTTAAAGAAAATATACAATTGTGCAATTAAAGAGACTTGGTGAGAAATTCATAGGGGGTATAATTAGGAATGATGGGATGAAATTAAGGAAACGAAAATGTGCTAATATATTACAGTGTGCACCTTACTGTGAGATCTATTAGATTATGGAAATATTCATTGCTGGAATGGATAAACCTCTAGGTCCACCAAGCAGCGAAAAATGAGGTCTATGCTGAACCTGAACACTGAGCATGAGCAATATGAACTGTGAGCGTATTCTGATTCTCCATCCATATCCTCTCTCTGGCAAACAATGATGTCCTGCAAGGGGCAGATATGTACAACAGAAGAAAATATAAAGGCTTAACTTTATTTTTCTTCTGTGAAATTACTTAGGGAACTGCATGGGCATAGTCAATGGACAAGAAATGCAAAATAAACTACTGAAAAATGCAAGCAATATGCTACTGAAAGCCATATACATCACAGCAGGCACTTATTGAGTATCTAAATACTGAATGACTAAAAGTCATACAACTTGATCAGAAAATATAACATTTTCTGTGCATCCCTTTACTATAAAGGGATAAAGATTTTTGCATCATCTCTAATTCTGCAACATTATTTCATTCAATTTTTTGTATTGCTTGATTAACTACTGATGTATCAGAAATTCAGTATCTGACATTTGTCAAAAATCACTAAAAATTCCAGTAAAAATTAGAATTATATACCTTCTACTGAGGAAATGAAATAGAAAGGTAATGCATAATTACCATTGAGGATGATGATAGTTTTGTTTTCCATCATCATCATCATTTTCGAGATAATAAAGTAGTCAAAATATAGATAAGATATCTCAAGTTTGTTATAGTATAAGATTAATTCTGAGACAGAGTCAGCATACATTATGAGCAATGAGGAGTGATGCATGGGACAGTATATCCCAGAGTGATGGTTGTGCCGTTTTGTACTACAGTCCTGGACAAGTAGGAAAGTTCTTCATATACTCTTTTTATAGAATATCTGAACTTCTTCCACAGAAAAAATAATTTAAGACATCATTGCAACCGCAGAAGACTGCCCATTTAATGGTTTGTATAAATCATGGTTTTCACTGGGGATGATAACAAACAAAAGCATACCAAGTCCTGCAAGTTCACCCTTTTTGTGAAAAGACTAAGGGAAACCTTTCTAAATCTGGGGACATAAGTCAATCGCCCTCATTAAAGACAGAAAAACTATTTATGCCTTACTGGCTGGGATGCTTGAGCTTTTCTGCCATGCTGGGTTTTTTACTATAAGTAAGGTGGAAGGCAGGCCTAAGCATAGGTAAGAAATCTGTTTTGTATGTGCGGACATCGTAGTTCCTCATGATCAGGATGTATTAATATTGTTGTGGTTGTTGCTGTTATCATCATCATCATCATTGCCTTCCTCTTTGTGTTTTCCTGAAACTCTGATGTGACACCAAAGCAGAGTACTCCTACAACTCCAAAGTTTTATCTAGTTCCAGTTATTCAGCTATTCTCAGTATCCCCACAGATAATGCCACCAGCATGTACTTGTTGATGATTTAAGAAAAATCTTTCTTATGGTTAGGGCTGCTTTTACTAGAAATGTATTTTAGAAACATACAGATACCATTGTTCAGAAATGTAGCTTCGAGTGTTATTTTGTTTGGAAAGTCAATGAAAAAGCAGGAAGAGACTAATAGCTAGCTCTTACACACACATTAATCAAGGTATCAACAGATTCTTAGTTACTCCTCAAAAGTTTTTACTGGTTCTGCCTCACTTAAAATACTCTGCTCTTACTCCAGTACATACAGAGTTATCAAATTAAAATGATGTGTTATTCATCTCTGTTTATTGTAAGAACCTGCCATGATTTGTTTCAGAGCAGATTTAGACTGAAGTGGCTATACATTAAGAAGCTAACACTATGAAAAGAAAGTATTGCTTAATTTGAAGGTATATGAAAGATTGAGAATTGATGTCAGAGCCCTAACTGAGCTTACAAGGCCTGAAGTCACTTGTCCTGAAGGCCCATATGGCTGAAGGACTATTGAGGGTATTATTTATTTTTTCTTAAATGTTTTATGCTTACAACATTGATACTAAATAAACACACTGAAGAAGAAAGCACTACCTAACAAGGAGTAGATGAGATTGAATGTGACTGTTCCAGACCTGTACAAGAGGCACAGGCCCATTAAATGAATGTGTTAGGCTGCTTCTTAATGTGTTAGCCCAGTAATCAATTTCTGAAAATACCAAATAATTTAAAAATAGCCCTGTCTGACCTGAACCAGTGCTGGCATCAGACCAGGCATTTCTCAGGTACCTAGTTCTTCCCTTAATCAATTAGTTCTGGAATTTTATTTTTTTTCTCCTTTTCTTCCTTTCTTTCTCTGTTTTATAAACCTCCTTTTTAAAATTGTGTCACCAGCCAATCTCAAAAGACAAAATTCTTAAGCTTCAGAAGTTTGGGCCCATTAACACATTGTAGCAGTTGTACAGGGAAAGCCAATACAGCATATACAGCATGTCTTTGAAAACTAGGATCCTAGGGGTCTGCTCATGGAATCACTTTACTCTACAACCTTGAGCCAGCCACTTAACCTCTTGATGCCTTGGTTTATTCAGCTTTAAGCAAATGAAACAACATTTCAATACAGTGCAATGGCCTTGAAAAACATAATTTGTAAACTGTACGCAATGTGCACCCATTCATGCCTACTCAGACTTACACTTCTCTTACAGGTGTCAATTAAAAATCTGATGTCACTTCAGTAAATACTGCTCTTTATATCTGGTATTTGCTTTGAGATCTTTGAATTAAACAGGTTTTTCAGGTCCAAGTGTTGAATTCAGTGAGGGCAGACTGGAATATTGTTCTTCTGCTATAAAGGGGGCATAACTGAATTAGCAAAAAAAGCCACAAATTTAAAAATTATGGTGAAAAAAGATATATGTCTTTGTTTACATAGTAGAATTCATAGTCTCTGAAAGTTCTGAGATGAGATTTTTAGCAACTATAGAGAACAAGTTGATATGTATACACATCGTAAATATCCCTTGTGATAATTAAGTGACTAATCAATTAAAATTTGGAAGGGATCTATTCAGGGCATAAGCTAGTCTCTAATGTTAGCAATCTCAATGTAGGCAAGCAGTCATGTGAAAAATTGTTCCATCAAATAAAAAACACTGGTTTGAAGTGATGTATGGACCTTACTCAATATAACGATTCCTGGGTTATTGTGTTCTCATCAGTGTCTGTATTGAAAATGCACAGAAGCATCAATGTGTTCTGACTGAACCATTTACAGGAGCATGTGCTAGAACTTATTTACCTGCACAGCTTTTTTAGATGTCTACGTATCTCACTAGGGTCTCTTCAACATTTTGTCTGGGACAGACCACATGAAATCAGAGCATCTACTGACAATTGTGTACACTTCCATAATATTTAAGTATTTTCTCATTGATTGTTCAAACATATCATAGAATCACAGAATGGTTTGGGTTGGAAGGGAACTTAAAGATCATCTAGTTCCAAACCCCTTCCATGGGCAGGGATGTCACCCACTAAGATCAGGTTGCCCAAAGCCCCATCCAACCTGACCTTGAACACTTCCAGTCATGGGGCAGCCACAGCTTTTCTGGGCAACCTGTTCCAGGGCCCTATTATTCTCATAGGAAATAATTACTTCCTAATATTTATTCCAAATCTCTCCCCTTTAGTTTAAAACCATTCCTCCTTCTCCTATCATCATATGCCTTTGTCAAAATTTGTGCTCCCATATACGTATTTTTTTGGCTTCTGAGAAAACATTCAAGGCAACTAACAGGTTTTGGTTTTGAACTTACCTCTCTAAGAGAAAGAATAATTTACTTCCTTCCAAAAATGCTAAAAAGGTTGAAGCTGAAGAACTGCAAGATATTACCCTTAGGAAAGTTTGAAGGATTTCATTTGAAGGAAGATGACATCAGGAAATTGAGTTCTAAGGGAACTTTTCTTGAAGGATTTTATAATATATTCATGTTGTTTCAAGTAGTTAAGCTGCAAGACTTTATACTTGTTTTCTGTTATATCAGGACAACTGGTAGGAACATTGCTTGTACCAGACAGAGAAACATTAGCACACGAGAAGGAATAGTTAGGAAATGGACTTTCTGTACAGATGTAGCCTGAATTGTGTGAAACCACATGAAGAGGGAATGTTAAGCCCGCATGTGGGCACAGTGGACAAGGAACTGGTGGGTGTACAACTGAGGAGGATGCATGTGAACTACAGGATCAGTTGACTGAGGAATTGTGACTCTAACACTTATTCAGTGGTCTACAGTTGCCCCAGATTAGTTATATTTCATATGAGTGAAATTTCTGCCCAATACTTCCATTTTGAAGGGGTCTTAGAGTTTGTGCACTGCTGTATCCATTATTTTTCACTTTGTTGGTTGCTAAGCAGTCCCTTGTTGCTAAGTAGGGTATGAACACTTAATTTACTACATTCTTTTTTCTTGTACCAGATTTTAGAAATTGCAGATCCTGTTTAATCAATGTGTAAATGCATGCTTTTGATGTATTTTTCCTAAGAGCAATATTTTGATCATTCTTAATGATACTTAATGAAGTCACCACATGATTTCTGATTGTGCCTAATTGAAGCTTGTGACTTGCATTTCAATATCATCTTACAGTTTTATGTCTGTCAGATGAAGCTTTACAAGGACCCAAATAAATTAGGCAATATACTGACTTGATGCAATTTTTTGGCATCAAATTGCTTGGAAAAATATATATAAATTTTCCAGTTAATTGTAGGGCTAAAGGTGTCTCATATTAAAAATCTGAGGCAGAAGAGGTACAAGAAATGGAGATGGTTACTTAGTTAAAAGGTGGTTTACATGAATGACAAAAAAATTAAAATATCATAAATATTCTACATAAGAAAGAAAAAAGAAAGAACAAAACAGGGGGGAAAAAGAGAGAAGAAAATAATTAAATAGTATGTGTTAATATGGCAGGATCATTTTTTCATGTTTTTAAGAGATAGTCTTTGGCAATGGAGTTTACAGGCTACATGAGACAACCTGAAGAATAAATAAAATGTCTTAAGTAAAGAAAAGTATTTCAAGGTTTTTTAATAAAGGTTCTGTCTGCTGTATTGTAGAAAGTGATAAAAAAAGAGTAGTTAAATATATGGATGCTCTTAAATCCTGTAAGTGACTTCTGACTCACAGTCCAAGACAACGGACTTTCCAAGTTACTTACGATCTAGCCATGTGGCAAATCTCGGCATTGAATAACATCTCACTTTAAGTGCTCTCTTGGCAGAATGAGTTCTTAGTTGGGTTGTGACAGAGTCCTTCAAGGTATGGAAAGAACTGACTTTATATGATGGCATTCAAAAGCCATCAGGAGTCAAGTGGGGCTGCTGCCTGCTAACTTCATAGACCAATTTTGTGGGTCAGCGTAGTGAAGCAGAAAATGTAATCTTGTCACAAAAAAATGGCTAGATGTTTCTGCTTGTTCATTTTAAAGATTTTTTTTAATTTTTTTTTTTTTTTTTAGGACATAAAATGAAATGACATTAATGGAAGAGATAGGAGATCCGTCCAACCTGAAGGAAAAAAGTGCAATGAGCATTCCTGTCCATCCAGACCCACCCCGGCTGCCACTGGTACAATGGTATGTAATCATTGTTGTAAACTTAGAGCAATCATTTTTAAAAACAATTATTATTTCCCTCACCTGTTTTTATAGGACTGGTCCTCCAGAAAGGTTTCTGGATCCCAGCGGATACAAGGCTAATAATGGACTGAATATAATCTATTCATGGTCATTTATACTGATTTTTTTCAGTGTTAAAATTATCTTTAGGTGAAGTAACTGCTTTTTCTCTCTCCCTGTCTCTTTCATATCAGCTTTAAATTTGCTTGCTTCAACACAGGAATTCTTTGAGATTTCTCTCAGAAGATGGGTGCTTCTTTTTTTCTGACCCTCCTAGTAACACTACCATTTGCTCAAGGTACAGGATCAAATTAATTTTAAATTACACAGATATATACACAAATGATAGAATTTGGACATGACAAAAGATCGGATTCAGCAGTGAAGAGAACATAAGCAAACTCTTTCATCTATTCATCCGTACATGAGGTAATAATACAGGACTCACCTGAGTTGCTTTGAATTCATGATGCACTTGATAATATTACTAGTTGTCGGCATTGCCCCTGTCCTGTCTAAAGATCATGGTTCAACACCCTTGATTTGACATTAATATCTCTACTCACCCTGCTCCATATTGCAGTCAAATTGAGGAAAAATAAAATACTGAAGATTGGGTTCCTGCTAGTGCTGTCATTTCAAACATCTTCAAATCACTGCCTAAGCAGTTCCCTCCTTGTTTCAGGTTGTCAAACTCCTAAGCAAGAGATTAGTCTTCCTTAATTAATGTTAATGTTTCTTTCCAGATACTCAGCATTAACAAAGTCTTGGATTATGTGAATCATTTGTTCTAAGACATGCATGGGGAGAATGTGAATAGAAGACTAAATTGTTTTTATTCTGTCCACTGGAAAATCAAATTATTAAAACAAAAAAACACTAACAAAAACAAACAAACCCCCAAAATATCCCAGAATGAGAAATAGAAGGGAATTCAAAATCTGTGTTACAGACCAATGTACTTACTAACCTATGCATCCAACAAGCCAAGTTTGGAAGCCATTCTGATGGGAAAGAAAGGATTAAGTAGTAGAGCAGAAAGTCTCTTTCATGCCTGTTGCTGAAATACTTTCAGCTCAAAGTATGTTGAGGTTGAAGGATTTCACTCGATCCCCTGCCCCACTCCCAGACGTGTGGTACTAGGTGATAGGTGAATGTTTCAGTCTTCCTTTTCATTAATTTATCAAGATGTTTTAGAGGCAGGAGTTCAGACTATGCCAAATATATGCTGGGCTTGCAGTGAAGACAAATGCCCACTTGAAGCTGAGTTCAGACTGTGGAATTCATTTTATTCTGGAACTTTTATTGCTTTGGAGTGATATTTGATCCGTCTCATTAGACAGGATTCAGACCAGGGAATTAGAAGCAGAGCTCCAATAAGTTCCTCTAAAGCTGATAGTATTATTGTAATTGTTGTGCTACTTTTACTGTCACTTGGCATGGGATTATTGTCAATGTTTCATGATTAGCTCTGTCTGGTTCTATAATTCCCTGGAGTGATTTCCCCATCTTGTTTGTATTTTCTGTGTCCTTCCAGATCAGCTGAATTCCCTGAAACTCACAAGGATTCATGAATTGTCTAAAACAGAGCTACACTGGTGTAGAAAAATCCAAAGAGGATTCCTTAGGGCTGTTAGGAAATTATGATGATAATTGAATATGTTTCACAATTATCTTATGTCTGTAATATGGCAAAGAACTTAATAGTTTGCACACTACTGATTTGAAGTAAAATTTTCAATACTGATTGCTCTTAGTCTGATAGCTCTGAATCTTGAATTAAATTATCCTGCTTTTCTGGTCTCAGGCCATTTCAATATATGACATAGAAAAGGAAAAAGAAGCTACTTTAAATAAGGATTTACCTAATCAGATATAAGTTATAAACAATTTATCTGACCTACTCATTTGCAAATAGCCACAGCTAAGACACAACTTCAGTATTATGAAGTAGGCCTCTAAAATACATGATATGTGAGAATTCAGAGTAATTAATTCCAAAGCTGCTTAGAACAAGGACATGAGCTGCAGATTTTGACACTGTAGACATATAAAGTAAGGAAAGATCAATCCCTCTCTGAGTCTCAGTTCTAGGTAATTTTCCAATAAACTTTGTCCTCTTCTATGTGTGTATTCCAGCAAAACAAAAAGAAGATAATATAGATGAACTTCAATAATGACTTTTACAAAATACATGTAATACATATATGAAAGCAAAAAATCATTGAAAAACTCAGAGAGAGACAAAGGTGGGTGAATAAACTGGGTAGAATCAGTTAATGTATTACCTAACTTTATTTATAGTTATCTTATGCCAGTATGAAAAAAACCCACGTAGGTTATTCAAACAGGTGTTCTAATATCTGAATCAAACAAAAACCTTACACCATGGGCATTGGGTGTCAATTTTTTATCACAAATTTGATCTAAGACCTCTGGCTAAGATAAATAGGCAAATAAAATTTCTGTTACTATATGAAACTCTGCAGTAAATTTTAGGTGAAAAAAGTCCACATTAAAAAATAGAATCCAAACCAAAGAAGTCCCTCCATTTGAAACCAAAAGTAATTGCAAAAGTACAATATATTGCTTAATAAGCACTCAGATAAAGTCAGTTTTCTATGGAACCTTAAAGGCTGTATTTGCTGAAAAGTTCTTTGCTCTATCTATGCCTGCTCAAGCTTCTGTAAATATGTAGTTCACAATGAATGTTACATTTGCTAAAAGTTCGATGCAAGTATACTTACAGTCATTTTAATGCTCTTATTATACCTTGTCATTAGTAAAGTGATACTTGATATTGGTTGTAAAGCCTGATCCAAGGACATTGGATAGAAGAGAAAATTCCTCTTACCAAGCTCCCTAGTTTTACAGAGCATGTTTGAGAAATCTCCTTAATTAATAAAAAATATTACATATCTTAGTACTTTGTTTATCTGGTCTATCTTGGGCATTTCCTCAAAGATAAGATGGCATGAACTATTATCTAAATTTACCTATTTCTTTACAGGAAGTATAAGGAAGATCTAGACAGGTTCCAGTGAGATAAATAATACATATAATTGGTCAGATGATTTTCACTCAACAAAACACAGATTTAGTGAAGCACCTAAAATGTGCTAAAATTCCACCATTCAAACATTTGTCATAGGAATATAGAAATATTTAAAATACACAGATATCATTCATATCAAGTGGAGTTGCTCTAGACATTTTCCAGTATAACCAAATGAGTAGCAAGTGTAAATGTATATTTTTATAGCTCGCTTATTTCTTGTCTTTTTTGAAAAAGCAATTTATTTTTAATGAAATAAAATAAGAAAATTATTTCCATTACAAGAGCAGGGAAATGAGTTTAATAACTTAACCTTTTCCTTCTCCGCACACAATCTTAAACTCATAAAAATGGCTAACCATTTCAGTTAAAGACCTTGCAGACTACTTAAAATATAAAGAATCGAACCTAGTACAAATAGACAAGCAGGTACACTGTTTAACGATTAGTGCCCAACTCATGAATAAGAACTCACAATAGAGACAGAAATATCTAGTTTTGTATTACAGAACATCAGTAGGAGCTATTTGATAAAATACAAATGTGGTAGATTCTCCTTAAAATGCATAACTTTCATGTATAATCAGTTTTCTCATTGATTCATTTTATTCAAGAATTTTAGTAATGATGGAACAGATGACATGCAATATTTTAAAAAGGTGGCTTGACTATTGTATCACTCAGTGAGTGTAACTGAATGGTAAAATTCCTTCTGTCTTTCCTTTTCCAGTTCTCATATGCAAGATTATTTTCTGGGCACTGGGAAATTTGTTCTTTAAAATGATTGCTTCTGCACAGAGCTTATGCTGAACATACAGAAAAGTGGTGGCTGATACACTCTCAGCTAAATTACTCTATCTTTCTAAAGGTACACTGGTACCGTTTCACTCCCTCCTTTATTTCTTCTGTTTTTTACAGTAAGATAGACATTCTCTGCTCACGAGAAACATTTTTTAATTCTGTTTAATTTCAACCTAAGCAGTTGAAATTGGGTAAAATATAACTGTACCATAACATTGTATGTTATCAATCAGAAGATCTGCTATAAGGCAGAGATTAGAAGTGCCAGAATACAAAAACTTGGACTACTATACTTGTGGCATGGGTCCAATGGTCCTGCTGTACAAGAATAAATGAGATAATAATGTCTTTCTTACCATAAAATGCTGAATGAAGGAGTGACTCTTTACTGTATATTGTTTTGACAGCACGGCTCAAGTCATACACGGACTAAATCCAGTGACCACAGAATCACAGAATTATATAGGTTGGAAAAGATCTCTAAGATCATCAAGTCCAACTTCGACAAATTTTATTGCATAGGAAATCAGACTCTCAGGAGGGAAGAGAGTGAGTGTGCTGCAGTCCCACAGCGACCTCAGGGAAACCAGAGTGAGTCAGAGCAGCCAGAAAACAGCTAGCAGCCGCTGCAGTCCTGCCTCTCGGTTCCCAAGATAACTGGACTTTTGTAAATGGTTCCTCTGTCAGTGCAGGGGGGACTTGCTAAGTAATATGATAAAGATGACATAATAGAACTTCATATAGGAAATCATGAGTTTTTTTCTGAAACTTTCAGAGAAATAGAAGCTGAAGTAGAAATTTCTGAAAGCAACGTCATTAAGATGGAAATAAATAAATTACAAGAGAGCAAAATATGACCTTGTTGGAATAACAGGCAACTAACGTGATCTCCCAAGGAAGACTTAACACAGAGCAGTGATCCTGCTTTCCACATTTCCATTCTTCTACACCAAAATGGAGGAACCAAATTTTGATCCTTCACAAAGTAAGTATAAGTGCATTCATTATGTGCAATTTTAGAATTTATTTTTGTCATTAGCTGAAATGACAGTACCCATTTATTTTTATTTTTTTTTTTAGCATTTTGCGGATAAAAAGCTCAATATAACCTGGCAATGTGTTTTGCAGACAAGAAGGTTAATTGTGTCTGGACCTGCTGGAACAAGTCCACAGAGACATTGTTGGTCACAGCACTGCAGCACCTCTTCTGTGAAGCCAGGCTGAGAATCATAGAATCATAGAATTATAGAATCAACTGGGTTGGAAGAGACCTCAAAGATCATTGAGTCCAACCCCACTGTGGTTACTACAGCATGGCACGAAGTGCCACATGTTTTCTTGTCTTGAAAACCTCCAGAGATGGTGAACCCATCACCTCCCTGGGCAGCCCATTCCTACGTCTGACAACACTCTCTATAAAAAATCTCCTCCTAATATCCAACCTAAACCTCCCCTGACAGAGCTTGAGTCTGCGCCTTCTTGTCCTACTGCTGGTTGACTGCGAGAAGAGACCAACTACTACTACTACCTGACTCCAACCTCCTTTCAGGTAGTTGTAGAAGGTTACAAGTCCTGCTGGACTTGTGGTCTCCAGCACCACAACTGCAGTAAATTAAAACAAAACTTCTGCCACATTTTACTCAGGGTCAGATTTTTGCAGTGGCTGGGGAGAGTGTGTTTGGGGAGTGCCACCCTGCACAGGCCTATTTGATGCTGATGAATAAAGGTGTTATAGGGTGTGCAAACCAGCAGAAAGCAGGGCCTGACCCCACGTTTGAGAGTATCAGTCATAGAATCATAGAATCAACCG
>NW_008693019.1:31493-34945 GCF_000695815.1 Acanthisitta chloris | reverse complement strand
TGGTTCAGCTACAAATCCATAAAAAAATCTTCCCTTTTTTCCTTCTGAAAAACATAGCATTAAAAACATTTAAGAAGATGCTGGCTTTACAATGTGTTGGCATAACACTACCAAAAAAAATTAAAATCTTCCTTTAAAATGAGGTGTAGATACTGTTTAAATACATCCTGGTGCAGAACTGGTAAATTTGGGTGTTCCTGCTTTGGACTTCTGCTCTCATTGCCTAGTGGCAATGGGTTCTTTCCTTTGCAACTGCCAGTGTTGCTGCCTGATAGGAGTACGAGGACAAAACACAGCAAGAACTGTGGGTCATGTCACCTGCCTGTAAGGCAAACAAGGAGCTAGGAGAGGAGAGAAAGAGGATAGGGCAGCCAGGGCTCTTTGTGACTGGGCAGCATTTCCCTCTTTCTTAAATACAGCCCCCTGAGGTGCCACTCACGGGGCTGAGGGGGTGCAGAACTGGCTGGACCAGCCATGCCCACCCAGGGCAGCCACCCACTCCTCACAGAGACCCCTTGGCCCATTCCTCCATGAATCTTGCATACTTTAGCTTTGGGAATTGGGTAGAAATTCACAAATTTCATGGGGTTTCAAGGCTGTGCACCAGCACGGGGTCAGCTTTTTCCTGGCTCTTGGGGATCTTTTGAGGAATAGTGACCCCTCCCTGTCCTGAATAGGGCAGGTTTGAATGCCTTGTACCTGGATTTACCCCAGTCTCAGCTCTACATAAGAAGAATAATACGAGTATTTTAAGAATATGCAGTAGAAATACAATCTGTACTAAGATGCTAGAACAAGGACAATAATTTTACCTAAGCTGGAGACACTTGGCCCTTAAAATAATAAAAGCCAGTCTCAGCTTACCACTTGTCTGTTTTTTTTCCCCAGAAATCATGCTCTTCTATTCAAGTCAGGCACACAACAAATAAGGTCTCACCAGAACTACAGTTCAGTAAAGAAAGAAGCACATTTGGTGTTCCTCTGGAAACCCTTGAGCAGGATGCAACACAATGTGGGGTTCCTTTTCTTGTGAGACAGATGGTGGAGTACCTGGAAGTGTTTGGTAAGATCATGGTTTCTGTGATTAGCTTCTGTTATTCTTTTTTTAAGCTGTACTTTTCATTCTGGAAACCCTTGAGCAGGATGCAACACAATGTGGGGTTCCTTTTCTTGTAGATGGTGGAGTGGAGTACCTGGAAGTGTTTGGTAAGTTCATGGTTTCCGTGATTAGCTTCTGTTATTCTTTATTTAAGCTGTACTTTTCAGCTGTAAATGCTGAAAAATCCATATTTACAATTATTATGCTTTCGTACAGGAGCTTTTTGAGTTCCAGTTCTCATCACACAGATATGGTAACACAACCATTGCTTATCCTTTTATATTTCTTACACAGGTCTGGAGCATGTTGGTATATTTCGAATCAGTGGTTCGGTAAATAAAATCAACAAATTGAAGCAGAAATACAATCAAGGAGAAAAAGTAGACCTTGTTAATGATGGAGATGTTGATTCTGTGGCCAGTCTCCTGAAGCTCTTTCTGAAGGAACTGCCAGTGGCTGTTTTTCCAGACAACATTTGTTCTGGCTTGCTAAAAACTTTCCAAGGTACAGAACAGGCACTTTCCAAGAATGTCCTTTCTCTGACAGTGACAGATAACGTGTTCATTGCACATTCTATTAGATTTTAAATTTCCTTAGCCTGAGACTAATCTTTAATTGCTTTTAATGGACCAGGTTTCTGTGAACTTGTCTCTAGCCTTTTGGACTCCCAAGCATCCTGTGGCAATGCATCCTGCAATCCAATCTTGTGTTCTTTGAGAAAGCACCTCTTCTGCATGCTTTCTTTTTAAATTGCATACCTTACTTGTTACTGAGATAACATTTTTATTATTAATCCAACCACCATCATAATGCTGCTTGTGTTTTTATATAGCCACTGCCTCACTTCTCTCTTTTCCAAGCTGAAGTCTCTTTCTCTGGTTAACCTTCCCTGGTACAGGAGTTTTTTGTGCATCTCTGTTCTTATTTAGAACTCTATTTTTATTTTTAGTTAGTATTTATTTCACTAATCTTTTATAATCTTCTTGGGCAGCAGTGTGTGGAGCATCATGAAGCTTTCAAAATGAAAACCCAAGACAAGTACCTACAGAATTACACTGTCTATTCGTGTCTATAGTGGCTAAGCTAATATATTCAGACAATTCTGCCCAGTGATGTTGACTGATAGCTAATTCAGGTGTTGGTAAACAAATAAGTAGGTTTTGTGAGTTAGATTGCAGGTTGCTTTTGTTCAAACTGCAAGCCTGCAAAGTATCAAGTTATGTACATGTTTACAAAGAAAAAGAAAAAGGGAAAGAAAAATGAATTGGTTTCCTGAACTGTGAATGTCTATGCTGAAAGATCTATGTTTTTTTTCAAGCACCTTGTTTTGTCTGGCCTGTCTTTCTGTTCTTTATTTTTTTCCGCTGTCCATCCTCTTTCCCATTTCACTCATTAATTGCCTGAGCACCATGGGACTTGGCCTGTACAAAATGTGGATTTTTAGAGCTAAAATTACCCTTTAGGGCATGATTTTCTATTCACAATGTCAAAGCTACACAGATGTGTGCTGGTGATCTACAGCAAATTTGAGCATCAGCTGCCAATTATTGAGCAGTACTGTCATCTCATCTCTAATAACCAGGAGCCTTTAGCATACTAATTCTGAACTGCTGATCAAATGAAGTTGTTTGTGGACCCATTTTCTGCCTTGTTACCTTCTTTGAAGATTGAGAACCAAGAAAATGCTAAGTATCCTCAATTTAGACTTTTAAGTATCTCTTGTGTAACTACAGTTGCATATTTATAGAGCAAAAATGTTTTGAGTCTGAGAGCTACCAATTAGTCAGGAAATGAAGATGATGTGGGGCAGAAAGGGTACCATTTCTTGTTCCTCTTAATGAGAACCATACAGTAAAATCTCATAGTGTAAAATCTCTCGGGAGAGTCAAGGCTAACAATTTGTATAATCTTTAAAGGCAGTTTTTAAGATTCAGGTACATGGCTACTGCCTGCAATTCCATTAAAAATGCAGCAAGTTCTAGATGATTCTGTTGTAACAGGAAAAACAGCAGAAATGGGATATGTAAAACTCAATATCTGGGAAATCTGTGCTATTTAATACAGTATACCTTAACAAGGTATAATTTTACTTCATATGTGAAAACTGTTGTCAAAATTTAGTGTACAAACACTTTGGTTAGGAGGTATTTATTTTTCACTTTGCTCTAATATATTTTAAAACCTTCTCTCTTTCTCAGATCTATAGTGATGTCTGTGATGAAATTGTGGAGGTATTAGGAACAGTTATGTCACAACTTTTTTCCCCCTCCCCTCCCAGAGCACAAAATCAACACAACAGAATGCATAGAGAACCTGAGACAGTTGCTCAGCTGCCTGCCTAAAACCCATCAAA
>NW_008693019.1:6197-31466 GCF_000695815.1 Acanthisitta chloris | reverse complement strand
GAAGGTAGCAACGTACAGTGCAGTGAATTTCATGACTCTGGAAAACCTAGCCATTGTGTTTGGACCTGCCCTGTTCCAGTGAGTACTCTCTGTTTAGCTACCCTACACAATTTACTATGAGACTTTCTGTTGTGACTGTGTGTGTCCAATAGTAAGTGGAGCATTTAGAAAGTTAAATGTTTATATAGTATATTAAGGGCAGATGTGACAGGTTCTGAGCTGGCTGATCACCTTCATTCTGTTAGGCACTGACTAGACAGGTTGAGCCTCAAGTAAGAAACCTTCTGAGGAGAAGAGACATGAGGAATGTAGAACTATTTAATGAGAGCTACTCTTTTCTTAGTCAAGTGAAGCGTAAGAAACCTTCTGAGGAGAAGAGACACGAGGAATGGAGAACTGTTTAATGAGAGCTCCTCTTTTCTTAGTCAAGCGAAGTGTTGGCTGTGGAAGCTGCTTAGTTGTTAACGTTATCTTTTCAGAATCAAGTTTGACCTTATAATAGCATTTGATAACAGAGAAATTAATCTCTTTAATCAAGAAAGAGAAGCAACTCCTTCAGCCCTTGGCACTAAAATGCAAACTGACATCCAAGCAGAGGCCAGCTGAGCTTGCAAGCAGTGAGCAATCGGCTGAGGCTAGGGAAGGTATCTTTGGGATGATGGTAAGTGGAAGCATGGCTGGATGCTAAAAAGGAAAGGTGGGATGACATATGTCATGCATCTTTGGGATGATGGTAAGTGGAAGCATGACTGGATGCTAAAAAGGAAAGGTGTGATGACATATGTCATGCAAATCCAGATGGAGAGAAGGAACAGCCTAGAGTGATCAGATACTGGAGGATTTTCCAGTGCAACTGTAATAATTTAGTTCTTTTTCCTGTTTTTCATACAGACACTAGAGGATGTTAAACTGTTTATTCCTATTTCAATTGTAAACCTTTGTTTTTAGTGGATCTTAGCCATGCCAGCTTAATGTGAGCTGTAAGCCAATGACACTTCGCAGAATCGATGTCAGCAATTAGTATCTTCTATGCTGTAAAAAAAAGCCTTGTTATTTTTCACTTTTTTTTTCTGCATGTGGCAAGCCAAGTTAGTTTTAAAGAGATTCATTCATCAGAATTGGTACCAAATGTATTGGAAATCAATGCCACACTTTGTTTTGGAGAACTGTACTTTTAAACCTTGCTCCTATTTCCATAGGTCTCTAGGTTTGTGTCTGTTTATCTGCTCTGTGGGTTTATTATTGGCTGTACCAGCACAGAACTTTTGCAGGTGATAGAAGGATCTTTGCTTTAGCAAAAGTACAGCAAGGGAGATGAATCTAGCAATGTGGTCTGGTAGGAATTATGCCATCTGCTCCTGTGATAATAGGCTTCATCATGGAGGATATTCAGTGATGGAACAAAGCAGTTTTGCAATCAAACCCCAAGTCTCTTAATATCTGCATACTAACATTCATAAATGAGTGTTTGGATTAGTCATAGAATCATACAATCAACCGGGTTGGAAAAGACCTCAAAAATCATCGAGTCCAACCCTACCATGGTTACTAGTCATGTGGTAATACTTTTAAAATAAACAAGTAAAAGTCTAAAGCATCAGACTATGCCAAAAATCTATCCCTTGACCTCCCCACAACTAACTGAAAAAGGACTGTACTGACTGCCACTCTTCTACCATCAGACCACCTTTGCTATCACCTGGAGCTTCTGTGCATGCACACACACACACAGGAAGACTTTATTCCTTTATCTCCATTCCCAAGTTATCTGAACATGTGCCCAATGATTCCTGTATCTACACACAAGAATCCAGTTTGCTGCCTTATTGACTGATGAGCTGCTTCAGTTTTGAAACGTCCCACTCTTTCAGGACATGGTCCAGCTACATCTGAGCATGTCCCTTTGCTGGGTTTTGAAGTACACTTAGTGCTAAACTAGGTGCTTGTGCCAATGACCTCTCTGAGAAGCCTTGACAGAGATCAGCATTGGGTTTCCCTGCCAGTGACTTGTCAAGACAACAGCTACAATAAACAGAAATATGTCTGCCCTATGAACATTATCTCCAGTGTTTTACAGTCATTCTGATCTCACCAGCTCTGGGTGACAAACCAGTACATCTGGACCTCATTTTTCGTAGTGTTTAACGAGTGCTGTCCTTGGAGAGTTACCTCCTAGGATTATGAAAAATCACCTTTTTGGCAGCTGGGGAGGAGAGCCTTGCAACTGGCATTTTCTGTCAGTGAGATTGCTCTACCACTTTCTGCTGAGTGACCTGAGGCTTTCAATGATTCAGAATAAATGATTTGTATTGTCCTACACTGTAGCAAAATTGAACGTGGCCCATTGTGGCAATCCATATCTGCTGACACAGGACAAAACTTCATAAATAGTCTCTATGTCTTTCAGAGCAAGGAATAGTGAAATTAGCTGTCACATTATGAAACATTTGGCAGCCAGAGTGTAGATTCACTGGAAACTGAGACACTGCTACTACTGTTAGGTAGTACTAGCTATAGCTGTTCAGTCAAAACATGAAGGTTATGGAAAAAACAACTCTAGATCTAATCTGAAGAAATATATGCTCCACACAATTGCTGGAATCAACTTTCTGGATGTAATGCCAGCTCCATTTGTGGCACTAATCCATTGCAGGGGTTAAAGCTGTTCTGCAGGTATTCTGGCAATCTGCATTTTTGTGTACTTGCTTATTTCTTTTTTGACATTAAACACCTAAACTCGGTTGCTTATAAGACTTTATACTTTATTTTTTAAAGTCTATTTATGTTATACTGCAAATTCTGTCTGTCATTATCACCTGTCTCAATCTGTTGATGCTTTCATTTGTGGAGAGCCATCATGCTTACAGTTTCACTGAAGTGACTGAGCAGGAATATTCAGTAGTTGGAACATGGAGCATATCTGGACCTTGGGGGCACAAAAGTAGAATGTTGCACTTGCTGCTCATTACATCTTGTAAGCCTAAACTGCATATACTTCACAATTAGTAGCTGTGGTAATTGGAACACAAAAAATATATGCCTTAGCACAGGTATTATACTGAAAGTCTAGTTATAGGGTCACTGAAAACTCCTGTTATCCTTGATTTTAAATGCTAGGAAACTGTTATCTCTGTTTGGATGAAACAACGTTAAGTAAGCTGCCTCTTATCTAGTTTTACACTGTTGCAGCCCCTGACCTTAATGCTGCTTATATAGAATATTTGACTAAAATCTGTATTGGAAGAATTCTGTTATAATCAGTATATATGCTCCCTGTTCGGGGCAGTGGGACACAGAGGGGAAATATGAAAAGAAGCTATGCTTCAGCAAAAGCATAACTGAGTGAAATGTTTTAGTTTTACCTTAGTCTCATTTGAAAACCATCTCCTTCTGATTTCTTCTATGGGCCTTCTTCCCTCATGCTATATTTTTTTCCTGGCGAGACTAAGTTAAGCTGTCTTCACTGCTGTTAAGTTGCTTCATCATCACCTTTCACATGGCTTTTCTTTTAGATTTTAGTCTCTGGCATAATTTCTGATCTTTTGTGACTCAGTCTTAACAACTGCATAATGCAGGTTTCATGTTCTTATCTCTTTGTAGGTAAAATCACAACTAGTAGGTCAAGTCTCAGGATGGCTACTCCATAGACTTTCTTTGCTAATCTCCACTCTTAACTTCTACTCTTGATTCCTTTCTGCTTCTTCTCTGAACTATTTATTTCTGTTGCTGGTCATCCTCCTTGTAAACTATTTTATGTCCTCCTAGTCTCTGTAACTGCCAAGGAAAATGTGTTGCTACATTTTTACCAGAGATTCAACAGTTGTTATTTAAGTTTGTATGGATACTTTGTTATGCTTCATCTTGGTAAAGAGATTTTTGGTACTAACCTCAGTAAGTGAGTGCCCAAGGACACTAGCCAGCCAGCTGTTTGCTTCTACTCACTTTGACTCATTCTTTCTGTAAATTTGCCTCTGACAGCAGGAACCTTGGCAGATGTCCTGGACAAAGCCAAGGCAAGGGATTGTGTGCATTTTGTAGTTTGTGCTTTCTGGCAAAGCAACTTTGAAAGGTTTAGACTCAAGGAAAGCAGTAGCTTATTCCTGATGATCAGGTTTTGCTTGTTCCATTATTGTAGTGAATGTTCTCCTGTCTTAGATTTGCACTACAACTGATTACAGGACTTTTATGGTAAAGTGCAGAATACATTTCAGTAGCTGTGCTCTTCCCTGGATCATGTTCCTGGATTTAGCAGTGTGTCAACCTCAATCTCCTATTGTTAGCCTGATAATACAGTTTCTACTAGTGGCAGAAGTACCTGAAGAGGCAGGAAGTGATTATTTAACAAAAATAATTAAAAGTCATTGTGGAAAATGGCTGCAGATAAAACTGGAACTGTATTCTCTGTATTTGGAATACACACCTGTTGCCACCCATGAATATCTGCTGATGAGACATTGATAATTGGAGTCAGCTGTAGGGTCACACCACCATCAATAACTGAGATTTGCTTTAAGATGAAATGAGAACTGGGCACCCAAAACATTGGTGGTGCTGGTAAGGGAAAGTGGTACTCAGTAAGTGGGGTGAGAACTGTTTATCTTCATGAATAGTTTGTGCAGTGTTCCTTGCTAGTAAGGAGCTCACAGCTGGTAGAGATGGATTCAGGACTAGATGTCTAAACCAAAGTAAGAAGTTGTACAAGAAAACAAACGACTAACAATATTGCTTGCATAGCCTGTGAGTTGAGGGTGCTAATGTCTGGGTAAGCAGTGAATAATCTCTTAGGATTGTTATATGCAGGAAAGGCTGTTGCTCAGTCAACTAGGTTTTTACATTCAGCCTTGATTTTGTGGAGAAACTGAGTCTGTCCCAAGAAAAATAGGAATCCAAGAAAGAAAAATATTAACCAACCCTAAAGAAAGAAGTGATGACATAGTAGTTTATCCTGTAAATCTGTCTACGTTGTAGCTGGCCTGTAACTCTGCTTATATCATCTTCTTTCAAAAGAGACTGAAACTCAAGTTCTTACAGAAATAACAGCAAGTTCTCAAAAGAGGAACATGAATGAAAGTAATTGGACTGGGCCCAATGTGTATATTTTTACTTTAAAATCACTAATGAATAATGAATGCACTGATTTGGCAAATGGAAGACTGGTGTGTTTGTCTCCACATTATTCTCCACAGTTCATGAATTTCTAGTTTGAATTTAATATTGTGCTGGGTGGAACTGAGTTGGTGCAACATTGCTGGAGAAGCTTGAATAAGGCCACAGCATTTATGCAAACATTCTCCAAGCTTCAAATACTTTGTGGGGAGAATACACAGGTCCTTCAGGGAATGACGTGAGAATCCTATATAAAGAATCCCT
This sequence comes from Acanthisitta chloris, assembly GCF_000695815.1. Classification (NCBI taxonomy): domain Eukaryota; kingdom Metazoa; phylum Chordata; class Aves; order Passeriformes; family Acanthisittidae; genus Acanthisitta; species Acanthisitta chloris. The sequence goes on along the minus strand of NW_008693019.1, from coordinate 26,096 downwards.
TGACTTTTAATTAAATTGTTCCAAATTAAATCCTATATAAAGAATCCCTTGACTTTTGATTAAATTATTCTAAATTAGCATGGATAGTACAAGTTCAACTATTATTTATTTTAAGAAGATCATGCGGAGAGCAAGAAAGAAAGGAAAAAACCGAACAACCCATACTCAACCTGTTAATTGGGACATCCAGAATTTCCAATGCATGATGTTCCTCATGTCTGTGGATTTATAAATAAATACACCTAAGCAGTTTGTCACCTATGTTGTTTTTCCAGGCAGTTCTGGTAATAAGACATTCTAACCATCAAAGTTTACTTTCAGCTAGAAAAAAACTACTCTCTTCCAGCCCAATGGCACTGAGCTATGGCAGATTTCTGGGCCTTTTTTTTGGGTCTTCTTTATCCTTGATTCATGAACCCCATGTCTGAGTTACTGTCCTAGGTTACAATGTAGGGTATAACCAATAGTATGTATTCTATTATCATTTCCACAAGCTGTTACAGCAGGTGGGGGCAGTGATCATTATCTCCTACTCATCCCTGCTGGCTCCCTCATGAGGCTGTCTCTGTTTAATGGGTTGTCAGGGACCCAGGCATGACCCATTAAATTACATCATCCCATTGGGAGATGCTTCACCCCAAGGGGAGGAGCCAAGAATTCCCACCTGGATATAATCTGGGGTCTGAACCAGCACAGAGCCCTTTGTCTGCTGGATTCCCAGAGGACAAGAGCCACATCTGGACCTTCAGGTGAGGACAGGATCTGTGGGATCACTGCTACAACAGATCCATCACTCCAGTAGTTCTGCAGCCACCATTTAGTAGGACTACTACCAACACCCTGACTGACAGGGTGTCAGATTGCTTTCTGACTCTGTCAGTGGTTTCTTATTGTACTGTTGCATTTATTGTTTTGTTTTTCCTATTACATTATACTTGGAGTCTCTCGCTGGTTTGCTTTCAAACCAGCACAGTTACTCTCAGGTTCTAACTATTTTGCTGGCTCAGAGGTTCATTATGTTGTGAACCATTGCAGCAAAACTGGGGCTCTGTCACTGTGAAGGTCCCACCAAATTATCTCCCCCTGTCCCAGCAATTGCTTGTTGAATAATGGGCTGGAACTGTGTTTTTATCCAGTTGCTCAACTGGCTGCTTTGCTGAATTATCTTGGGTGCTGAAGCCCCTGATGTGAGAGCTCCTAAATGTAATCCCTCTCCTCTTCCCTTAGGATCCCTGTCAGTCCTTTGGCCTGTGAGAAACAAAGACTTTACAATGGCCTCCTGCTGTATTTGCTTCAACACCATGAGATGCTTTTTGTGGACCTGAACCCTTGTTTCTCACAGAGACAAGCAGATGGCCTTCAGGTAAGAAAGTTACAGTAACTGATTCAGCAAGTAATCAAAAGTGCTTCATTAAGTTGGAACCTACAGATGGAAATACATTTGCTTATACTTAGCATAAGTAATGCCTTAGCTTGTTGCCAGCAGTGTATATATTCATGATGTATCTAAGCCAGAGAGGAAACATGAGTGTTTAAACTTCTGATTTTGAAAAAAATGCAAGTGCAAAAGGTCAAGAATAAAATCCCAAGTTGTTTTGCTTTAAATATGCTAATACCAAGCTTCAGTAGATCAAAGCCACTGGATTTTTCCTCAAGTGCAGTTCTTTTTATTTTGAATGTGTGTTTGTCTATGCATTGGTGATGCAGGAAAGCAAAACCAGAAGGGCTGAGACTCCTCTCTCCATTTTTAGAACTCACTGTGTGTGTTTCAGCCTCTCCTTGGGTATTTCCTTTTCTAAAACATTGGTAGGAATTTGATTACTTTTTTTCTTTTTGCCTCTTTGTCAAAAACTCCTGGTGGACTAAACATGATAGATTAATGCTGATTTAGGGAGAGGGTCAATAAAGTCTTGTTTTCAGTTTGTGATGTGATGCATCATTGCTGCTTAACTTGAAATTGATTTTTAGAAAAAGACACAATGGAAATGTTGTAGCAAAACTTGTGGTTTAATACTGCACCATGCAGTCACCACACATTCTTATCTTTCATGACCCTGTTGGCAGCAGTGTGCCAGGTCAAGTGATGGACTAGGAAAGAGATTTGTATTGCTTACAAATGTAGACTCTGCTCCTTGTGATCAAGGCTACTTAATTTCCTGGCTTCTTTCTCAAAGTATCAGCACACGTCTAATACAAAGTCAAATTCAGTACTTAGAACATATTATATATCCCAAACAGAATATTGAGACTGTAATGCTCCTTGGAAGCTTTCTTTTGAAATAAAACTCATACAGACCCAGATACAAAGAACAGAATACACTGACGCAAGGGTGTTTCTAAAGTATTGCTGCTATGTCACAAGACACTGCTCAAAATGTAAAACCAGGATTGTTTCACTCTAAGACAGTGTTGAATCCCAAGCCTCCAGCTCCCTTTTCACTCTGAAGAAGTCTCATGTCACTACCACCTTTGAGAACTCCTACAGCCTCTACTCAAATGACCATACAAGATCAAAATATTAGCTGTTCCATACATAGCTGTTGCTTCTGCGTGCAAAGCTAGAAGCATCAGCAGATAAAAGAAGTGCCATGAGGAGAGGCTGAGGGAGCTGGGGGTGTTCAGCCTGGAGAAGAGGAGGCTCAGGGGAGACCTTATCACCCTCTGCAACTCCCTGACAGGAGGTTGGAGTCAGGTGGGGGTTGGTCTCTTCTCCCAGGCAACCAGCAGCAGGACAAGAGGGCACAGACTCAAGCTCTGCCAGGGGGGGGTTAGGTTGGATATTAGGAAGAGATTTTTTTCCAGAGTGAGTAATCATTCATTGGAATGTGCTGCCCAGGGAGGTGGTGGATTCACCATCCCTGAAGGTTTTCAAGCTGAGACTGGATGTGGCACTTAGTGCCATGGTCTAGTAACCATGGTAGGGTTGGACTTGTTGATCTTGGAGGTCTTTTCCAACCCTGTTGATTCTGTGATTCTGTGAAATTGGAAGGGTATTAGAGAAGCCAGGAAACCTGTTGCAATGCTTTTGTTTTAGAAGCAACTTTACTCCACGTCATTCTGCAAAATGTCACAGTCTGTCTGGGATTGTGGTGATGTGGGAAAGAATTCTGCAGAAAAGATCCTTTCAAGTTCTTTAGTAAAACCTCAGACAAGGCATAGCCGTGGGGCACTCCCCTGATCTGAGGTAAGAAATCCCATCTGTGGGTGAGAAGGGAATTCAGTATTCTGTGGTTTATCTTGGTTTTGTGCTTTCTGGCAGGAAACCCAGCACATTGGATAGGTACCCTTCATCTTTCATAATATAACAATTGTTCAAAGTCCACTAAACTGGAAACATCAAAGTTAGGTTTACAAACTAAACATATTAAAAGTGCATGTTTTTGTTCCAGCAAAGCAAGCAAAAAGTGAAATGGCAAACCTGGCTCAGATCCCTTGCTGTGTCCTGGAAATGACACTTGTTTTTGTAGGCTTTTACACAGATACTTGCATTTGGACTACTTAATTCCTGTGATTTTTGTTGTTGTTGCGGTGCCTGGGTTTTTTTTCCCACTTCAGCATTTTAGGTTAACCTAATTAATTCAGCTCCAACAAATTAAAGTCATGCAGATCTGGCAGACATGCCATGCTGCTGAGAAAGACTTTACCTTCAGCTCTGCTGTTTGTAGGCTATGGTGGTTAGATTGATGGTTCCTGAGCAGAGCTTTTGGTATCTTGAAGTTCCAGGAGTCATCCCACTTACTCTATGTCTATAGGCTGGTCCAGGCTGGCAGACTGGGAGATGTTTTGGGATGTTATTGGTTTAGTACTTCAGAACTGTTGCCCTGGGATGGAAAGTAGACTATTCACAGTCACTTATTTCATCTAAAGGGAGTGTTTTAAAAGACATGTCCAGTACAATATATTTTAACTTGTCCTTTTTCCTGGCCCTTGTATGATGTACATAACCTTTTTTCCCCCCATAAAATAGAGTCAAATGCTGTAAGATCTTGCCAGAGTGAGGTGTTGTGTCCATGCACATTCTTTTTCTTAATAAACTTTATTTGATTTTGAATTTTTTTATTTATTTACCCCCCACCCCCACCCTGAGACTTCACTAGCATTTAAAGCTGTCCTATAACCTCCTGTCCTACCTCATGAACTGCACTGGTATTAGACTGATTTTCCCATTTAGTTTAAATAAGTCTTTAAAAAGAGGTTAGACCCTGCCGTGTTTGTTTTGACCTGAGGCCTCTCTAGATAACTGTGTGTTGAACCCAAGGCATATCACTAGCTGTGTTGGAGCTCTACAAGATTATCTTAACTTCTATAGAGTAATTTAATTATGAGCCAAACCTTTCTAATAGCAATTTGTCATGCTGTTTGCCCTCATCATTTCTGAATCTTGCCTTCTATAAGAGTTGACTATGGATTTGATTTTTTTTCTAGTGCAAGAGCATTTTCCCCTATCTCCTTTTTGTACAGAGGTCACAGATAAATCCTTCCTGAAATATCCACACCTCGTTTGTCTTGCAAACAAACAGACACATGACTTTCTGGGTGCATACAAGCAACTGCATGTATCTCCATTAAAGCATGGGTCAGCTTAGCAGAAAACCTACACCCTGAGGAAAGGATTTCTTGTTTTCTTTTCTTCCTTTGTACTTTTATGCAAGCTTTGCTATATATCAGCAAGGCTGCAGGGACTGCTTATTGGATGGATCCCATGTGGCTACTCTTTACAGTCTTAGAACCCCATTATAAAGAGATTGCAGAGATCCAGAGGGCTGGGTAAGCAGAGCTGGACGGTATCCTGGACCTGAGGGATGACCACAGACACCTCCAAATGAAATTCTGAAACTTCAATGTGGTTTGGGGCTGGTCAGAAAGTGCAGCTAAATATTTCATGGTTACTTTACCTACTCAGATTGTGGGTTTATGGGGAAGGCTTTTGTGGTCTGAAGAATTTTGTTAATCTTGTGGGTTTTAGCCTTTTTCAAAGAGGAAATGGATGTTTTGGCATTAACTCTGTTGAGTGGAAAAGAAAAATGTGGTGCCCCACTCTCATCTGAAGTTGCCATAAAACAGAATTGTGGTCTCCCAAATGGAATCTCCTCAGTTTGGAGGATAGCAGTAGTTTAATTGATGTTTTACATTGCTAATCCCATGACAATACTTGCTGAATTAGTTGAAACCTTTCAGAACCAATAAAGAACCAACCAACCAGACACTGTCTTATGATCTGAAATTTCCAGGTTAGACTAAATTGTCTTGTCAAGGTCATTTATCCAGGATAGGGGAACATAGTTCCAGTTCCTATTTGTGTTTCTTAGCAACTCTTTGTTTTCCCTAAATTGAAAGTGGTAGAGGTGTTGAGAACTTTCTTTCATTTAAGATTTTTTTACTTAGCAATGGTATCTTTTAGTTTGGGTTAGATGTGAACATAGCAAATTCTGCATGTACCATGTGAACTGCTAGGAGATTTGCCAATGCTTCTGTAGGGATTGCTGTAACATTTTAGAAAGACTTCCTCATATTATTTCTCATTCCTCAGAAAAACAAGTTTCCTTGCTCTTTGTAAAATTGGTAAAACATGAACTCGTTAAACACTGCATTAAAATTTTCTATTTCTGACCAAATCAGAAGACTGGATAAAAGATGACATACATAGAGATCAAAGTAGGACCTATATCCCCACAAAAATTGTGGCCAATAGATTGTAAGGTTGTATTGGTTTTGTTCCTTCTGGAAAAGCAGTGCAGAATATATTACTGACTGTAGGCATAAGGATTTGATAAAACCCATTGTAGCCTAGGTAAGTTTGACTCAAAATGGCCCAAGTGGTTGTGGTTTGATTCCTCATTACTCCTTCTAGGTCCTCAGTAGAGTCTTTCTATCTGTCAGTGGAGTGAAGAGGTCATGGAGAGAGCAAGATCCTTTTCTGTGTTGTGCCTGCCATCTGCAGCAGCCTGTCCTTTGTTACTGGAGACCTGTAACTTGGAAACAACAAGTGTGCCTGGGCTCTGTTTCTGCTGAACTGCAGGGTGTGGAGGAAATGTCTCTGATTCAATGTTTGCTCCAGCATTGCTGGGGGTTTCTCTTGACTTGGTGTACAAGTATTCTGGGACACTGCTGTCACACTTTAACCTCACAAGTGGCTTTCACTGCTATCTACCTTGCTGTCTTTCCCCTCCCACCATATATAGAAATGTTTGTTTGTTTGTTTATTTTTGTCTGGAGAAGGCTGCACTAGGAGAGAAACTTGGCAGGAGAGGACATGCTCTGTGTGGAAGGCAGCATGCCACTGGCTGTGCTTTAACACACAGCTTAAGCACAGAGGAGGGAAACTGGTCAAACTGAAATGCTGAGACTCTATACTGCAATTAAAAATACAGAAATGGAACTCAGGCAGTCACACTAGCTGACTATACTGATAACTGTTGTTGGATAAGGTTATAAAGTGTGTGACAGGAAGGTTTTTCTGAAACTGGTCTCTGATACAGACCTTTACTGGCTTGGAAAAATGGTTTGGAAGACAGTATGGGTACAGAAACTGATCTGGTGAAGACTTGTCTTTGTTACTTCTCATTCTGTGGATGCCCATTTTCAGTTTGGCTGGGAGCAGAGCATATCAAAAGCTCCCACTATATTCAGGCTCACAAAATTTGTCTAGATTACAGATTAAGGAGGTTTATCTGCAGTTTGTGAAGGAGACCAATACCTGATGTGTTCAGAGTGGCAGCCAGTTGCTTTGCTCACTAACATCAGCTACACTCCAAGGAAGAGGATTATAATTAATCAGCCCATTAGGATAACACAGATCTCTGTTTTCAGAGGGTGTGTGGTCTTCTTCTGATATTTAAAACAATTACCACAACATCTAATCCTAAAACTTGCAACTCTAAGATTTTCAGACATCTCAAGGCTGCAGCAGAGGATGGAGCCAGCAGCATTTTCTTCCACTTGGTGTCAGCATTGTTCTCTCTCACTCCAGAGATGTTAATTGCTTTGAACATGGCACATTAATATGTTCTGAGTACCCATCTTAAAATTAGGTATTACATTTCTATTTTTGTAATGTATCAAAGTGTCAGCCTGTTCCTTCCTCAGATAATTAACTGATAGCAGAGAGGCATGAAGGAAGGGTATGAATTCACCTCCAAACCATTATGAAATGCAAGCCTTTTTTAATCTTATGCTAGTGTCACCTTCCTTACCTCGGCAGGACTACCAATAAAATCTCTTACCAATTTTGTACTCCTCTTCTTTGGTGAACATGGGCAATTTGATTTGTTTGTTGATGATTTGGGCTTTTTGAAAAAAACCCTGTCAGAAGTGCAGACTCTGATAGGAAAATCATCCCTTGGGAAATTAAAAGTATTTGTGCTGAAAGGCTTGTGATATGTAAACATCAGAACATTTCAGCTTTTTAACTTGCCTTTGGCTGTAATAGTATAGGGAAGAAAGACATTATTTTAAATCCTTCACGGCAATGTTAGAGTTGGAAGTGAGAAATGTTTTCAGAAAAGCAGACTAGAAATGTAGTGTAAAATGCAAACGTGAGGGAAAAGATCACTGTCCAAAAAAAAAAAAAGAAAATAAGAAAATCCAACTTTTAATTTAACTCTAATTGTAGTTCAATTAACTGTGGTTAGTTACAGAGCTGTGCAGCAGTGAATTTAACAGGCATATTCTGAATGTAGAGGTTCCCCTCAAGCTGCCTCTCCCACACCCAGCAATTCCTAGACTGTTTTGTTCCTCTTTAATTAGTTTTTTCATCTACTCTAGCAAATATGCAAACATCCTTAATCACTTAAGCAACACAAGTTGAGAGGAGAATAGGACTAGCACTTATCATTCTTGCATGCAGAAAATCCTGGCTGAATCTTGACAGGATATTAGCATGTCATAGCCTAATGCAGTTTCACTCCCAGTTGTTTTGGGCTGAATCTTGACAGGATATTAGCATGTCTTAGCCTAATGCAGTTTCACTCTCAGTTGTTTTGGTTTTTTGATGTAGAGTGGATTCTGCAGTATTTACTTTGTTTGCTTCAAGTACAAATGGAAATGCATGTTCATGAGTCAGCATTTCTGCTACACGATTTCCAGAACTATCAAACTAAATACTGGGTAGCTTTTCATTTTGTCGTGAGACAGAAAGGGTTGGAATATGCCTGTACTTAAAATACAAATGCAATTGAGCCAAAAACATGAAGGGAAAAAGTATGGCAAAGTTGTGTGCTAAACCTGTTGCCCAGGGTTCATGGTTAGAACAGTTGAGTCCCAGTTGGCTTGATCTACTGATACACGTTCTTAAAAAAAAGAAATTGTGGGGAAAAAAATGGGGAGGAATAAGCAGAAAAATCATTCAAGGACCATTTTTAATTTAGGCAAACATTGCTGCAGTCTGGCTTTGCATGCACGGGTTGGCTTCTGTGCCTGGTAATTCAGATGGATGCTCGAAGCTGAGGTTCTGTCAGCAACCTTAATTCTGACCTTTGAATTTTCACTGGCCATCTGCTTTAATTAGATGTTGCCCTATTCCCAGGGAACTGCAGATGTGCACACAAGGATTCTGGCTGGGTAAAGAAATAATAGCGTGGGCCTCAGGCTGTTCTGCCAAGTGGTGGGATAGTCAGCTGTGCCTGGAGATGATCACATTAAAGGATGCTGCTCAGGACTGAGTTTTTCTGTAAGCTCCTAGGACAAGTAAATACTTGAGGCATTGCTACTGTTTGATCCAATGTTGCTTTCAGTGTGCAACTGGAACTTTGCCTGGGAGTTGCTGGTGTCACAGGGCTGCATGTGAGAGCAGCTGTAGGATCTCAGCTTTTGATTACTTCTTATGTACAGAGATCTGGGTGGAGTGAGGAGCCAAATCTACAGCTTAAAGCTGACCTTCCCTCCACCTTGTCCATGGGATGACAGAGATGCAGAGGTTTGCCAGGATGGAGGCTGCTGGGACCTCTGCCTGACATAGGCAGGAGAGGGGCCTGGGTGCTGGGTCAAGGAAAGGCTGATCCCTGTGCAAATTCTGCAGGCAGGGGAATGGTAGAGCTACACAAGAGAAGTGTGTGGGTCTGAGCAGGACAGAAGATGTCATTGGGAGTTCTTTACAGACCCTAAACTCTGTAGTTTTAGAATTTTTGTGTGTATTGCTCATGTTCTTTTTCCCTTCACCAAAGACATTAAGCTGAATGGGACTAGGTTGAAAGAAAAAAATGTAGTCCTTTGAAAAAAAGAAAAGAATATAAACCAGAAACATTGTGGTCTACCAGTGTGTACACAATGTCTTAAGTATTTTCAGAGTTATGGTGGAGATCAAGCAAAGAAATTATGATTTTGAACCCTTTAGGTCTCTGCTTTCTAATTTTGTTTTCAAACTCTCTGGGAATTCCAGAGATAGATTTGAGCTTTGTAATCTTTTCCCTTGGTCTATACAAGAGGGCCATGCAGCAATAATGGAGCTAGATTTGGATATAGGCAGCACACTGTAACTCAGAACACACAGTACCTATAAAAATATGTTTGATTTTTGCATATTTTCATTATGATAGTACAGTAAGCAATCTGCTGCTTCTTTGCAATAAATGATGCATGAACAGAATATTTCCTTGGTTAAATATGTGATCTGCTTCTTTACTTTTCTCGCAACTCTTGCTTTCCTGTCCTTAGTGTTTATTCTAATTCCTAGCTATTTTGCTAATCATTTATAGTCCATGATGCCTTCCATGCTTAACCAAACTGCTGGTTGGGGTGAAGGGTGGGAGAAGGGGAAGATGATCTGTGTTTGAGATTAATATTAAATGGGCTTTGGAATAGTCACGAGCTATATCTGTTTAATTTTCCTTTGCAACCTCTAAGCGCAGTTCATGATAGAAACTTAAGGAACTTGTGAAAACTGCTGTTGACAGATTTGCAAGCTGCTGAATTCTAGCTAATCAGTGAGCTATGCATATCTTTCATAGAATCCTAGAATCAACTGAGTTGGAAAAGACCTCAAAGACCATTGAGTCCAACCCTACCATGGTTACTAGACCATGGCACTAAGTGCCACATCCAGTCTCATCTTGAAAACCTCCAGGGATGGTGAATCCACCACCTCCCTGGGCAGCACATTCCAATGCCTGAGCACTCTCTCCATGAAAAAATCTCATCCCATATTCTAACCTAACCCTCCCCTGGCAGAGCTTGAGTCTGTGCCCTCTTGTCCTGCTGCTGGTTGCCTGGGAGCAGAGACCAACCCCCACCTGACTCCAACCTCCTGTCAGGGAGTTGCAGAGGGTGAGAAGGTCTCCCCTGAGCCTCCTCTTCTCCAGGCTTACAGTCCTCAGTAATTTGTGTATAACAAAGAAATTAGTATTTCCTTCTTGCAAGTTGTAGAATAAAGATGCTTCTAGCAACTTTGGAGATGCAGGCAAACTTTTCAACCAAAAAAATTTCTGCTTTGGATCTGTCTGGAGCACAAGTTAGTTATTAGCAGCAGCAAACAGTGTTGACTTCTTTTCCAGTGTTCCTTCTCCCCTGTATTCACGTGGTAACAAAGTCACTGCACTTTCTGACCAGAGAGAGCATAACTAGATGAAATCTAAACCTAGGTCCATGGAAACATCATTTCTTATAAAGTCTCTTTGTTTCTATTGGTTACAGCAGATCCAGATCCAAGTAACTGTCATTCTTTATGAAGTCAGTTTTTTTCTAATGTCTATATAGCAAAACAGAGATGAGATCAATTAATTTGTATGCTTAAAATTCACAAAAATGGTATTTCTGAAAAGTGTGTTTAGGGATCTCCTAAACCATGATTTAAAAGTAGAAGAATAAAAGGCAAAACAAAACAATCAACCAACCACAAAACCCCAGCAAACTAAGTTTTTTCTATTTTCCTCCAGTGAAACCTACTTTATTTCTTTAGAGAAGTTCATATTGAGTTAAAATCAAAGCAAAAATAAGACCTTTATGTGCAGAATAGGAGGACAACATTTTTTTATATTCTTATTAAGCTGTCTCTCCTGAGAAGCTTGGCATGGCCACAGCCACTCTAAGAAAAGAAAAGAAACTCTTCAAAGTGGGAAATGGTAACTTGAATTAAAGGACAGGTCAGCTCCTAAGGATACTGAAGGGAATGAAAGATCTCTTCAACTTCTTCCCACTTAATATAGTCTACAATATGTAATCTTTCCTTCTTTGAAATTTTTATATAGCCTTGGATTTCTTTTTCTCAGTTGAAATTAACTGCAGAGTTGAAGGGTTCCTGCTGTCCCTGCAAGGTCTTCAATTGTGGCTTTTCGATTACTTGAAAGCGAGGAAAAAATTAATAATGGAAAACAGAAGAGTAAATTAATTTTGATAACAACCTGCACTTCAATAAAGAAATTGAGGGAGGTGTCCTCATCTCACCCTGTTGCCAGTTTTCCACTCTAAACAAAATGTTAGCTGTGGAAACGGGTACAGGATGTTTAGATATTCCCTTTTTCCCTTTTACCCCCTCTACCAATTCCTTGTTCTCGAAAGTCAGTGTGTTACATACGTCTTTGAAACTGCTGCTATTACAAAATAGAGCAAACATTTGGCATTAGATAGATTCTTTATTTTTATTACTTGTTCCTTATTAAATTAAAGCCAAAGGTAGGAAATTTTCACTACTCCAGTTCACACTTGTGAAACTATTGGCTCTTGGTATAATATGACATTAAGGAAGGAGAATTCATCTACCTATAAATTAGGTATAGTACTGATGGAGGTGATGTAAATTGCTCCTTGTTAAGAGGGATGGCAAAATTTCTTCCCTACCTCAATGCATCTGAGGCTGGTTCTGCAGCTCTTGTTGCAGAGCTTTTTTTTTTTGGTTTTGGAGTTCTTTTGGGTTTTTTTGGTGGGGAGCAGGGGGATTGTGTGCATTCTTTCTGCTGGTTGATTGGTTTGTTTGGGGTTTGTTTTTATTTTGGTTGGTTTTGCTTGTTTGTTTATTGGGGTTTTTGGTTGGTTTGGGTTCTTCCCACAGGAAGGGAAAATGTTGCAGAAAATCCTGATGTATTACATGCTCTTCATTGGCTGTCAGTTGCTTTGAGTAGACAGTGAGGGCCTTAGTCTGAATATTAGAAGCTGTCAGTGAATCAGTGCCCAGCTATGCCACTGAAAAGGTTGTTCCTGTACCACCTCTGTTCTGATTTGTGTAGCTTATGTGGTGAAGCTCCCTGGGTAAAGCCACTTTTGGCTCTGGAGTGATCTCATGGAGAAGAGAGTACTATTCCTGAGCTAGATTATTTTCAAGGCATTTTCCAAGAGGAAATATTTTACTTATGGCAGAGAATCATAGAATGGCCTGGGTTGGAAGACACCTTAAGGGTAGTCTATTTCCAACTCCTTTGCCATGGACAGGGACGTCTTCCACTAGACCAAGTTGCTCAAAGACATATTCAACCTGGCAGGGATGGGGCACCCACAACTCCTCTGGGCAACCTGTGCCAGTGCCTCATCACTCTCACAGTAAAAAGTTTTTCATAATATCTAATCTAAACCTACTCCTTTTTAGTTTAAAACCATTCCCCCTTGTCCTGTCACTACATCCCTTTGTAAATAGTCTTTCTGTATCTGTCTTGTAGGCTCCTTTCAGGTCCTGTAAGGACACAACTAGGTCACCCCAGAGACTTCTCTTGGCAAAAAACATATCAGCTTACTGTTTTCTTCTGCTCTGAACATTCAACAGGCAACCTCAGACCACAGCAGAAGCAGATCACAGGTTACATTGTGAATAGAATAATTAAGGTTGGAAAAGACCTCCAAGATCATTGAGTCCAGCCTTTAATGATGCTATGCCAGTCTCATCACTCTAGGTGGTGCTTAGATATTAACACAGGCAGGTTGGAATATCTTCAGTGAAGTGGAACACACATCTTAATTACATAGCAGTGAGTTCTTGACATTTTCACAGGGTATCTGCATTCTTTCCTCAAATAGGCAATAAGTCAACAAGTTCCAACCAAAAAAGCTCACCATGCAAATAAAACCACAGGCACAGTTGAGTCAGCCCAAGAGGTTTGTGTTATTCCACAGTAATCATTGTAACATGCTGTGAACTAACCATGCATTTGGTTAATTCACCAGATAGTAGTGAAGTAGGGGTTGTGATATTTTTGTGCATCAGTCTGCAGAACAGCCCAGCTCTGTGCAGAGGTGCCAGTGCTAGCTCTATGTTACTTGGCAGTCTGGCTAGGGTTAGATCACTTTGGACTGGCTATTTAGCTAGTATAACAGCTTTCTGTACCTCTGGAAGTGTTCTCACCACGTTTGTTTCCTGGAGATGTACACATTCCTGAATGAGTTATGCATGTATCTTGTTTTTTAAACGCTGAAGTAGAACAAGTTCAGAATAACTGACTGTTCTAGGGATGTGGCCAGGTTCCCTTTCATGCCCTTTTTAATTTGTATGTATGGAGTTCAAAGGGTGACTGCAGCCTCAACTGAACCTTTGAATAAAAACTCTGAAGTGCCAGGAAAAATGCTGGATGAGGTTTCTTCAATATTGTCTTTCTTACTGAAGAGAGTAATAAAACAAAACAAAAAAAAAGAACGGGTCTGTAGTGCTTACAAAATTCTTCTTAATCATGCCCTCACTGTTTTTGAGACTTAAAACCTGATCTGGGGCATAATCCAGAAAAACACGTCAAGAGGATTTGTTCATAAGCATGCAGTGTGTCAACATCAGCAAATTCTTATTACGGCTGTCATGTTCCCTATCCTGAAGCCTCATTCTAATCTTCTGGCAGCATTCAAGTTCAGTGCTTTTCATTTTGATTGAATTAATTAGTGGAGTTTAGATGATACCCCAATTCTGAAATCGTTTGCATTTTCCTAACAGGGTGTTTTAAAGGGCTATTTTTGCCCTAGCTAATAACAAATAGGACATCTGACTGCATTTCTGTTTAAATTGAAAATACATGGCCCATTTGGAAGCAGAGAAAATAGTAAATGAGAGCTATATTTATGTACTTATCTTGCCTTTAAGTTAATCTCCCATTACTAGTCTTGAGCCTTTCAGGTTGCTATAGAAACTGCCACAGCCTCCAACTGTGTTGCTCCCAAGACTTAATTGCATTCTGAGTTTCATACGCTGTCTATTAACCACGGCAGTGGCAGACACAAGTACCTTGCAGAATGAGTTGAATTAATGGTTCAATATGACACATTTTTTTTTTAATATAGTGTTTCTGTATCCCTTTTCAAATCTTTACCAGCTGGTTAAACTCTCCTGTAACATGCAGTGATACAACAGGGATGGATTCTCCCTGTTTGCTGCCAATATATTTCATGTTTTCCAGACTTTGATGCCATCAAAGCAGCTGCAAGAGTCATTAATTTTAAGGACCTGTTTTTAACCCCTCGGAGAAGTCAGATTATTCATGAGCTACCTTAGCTCTACTGAAGTTTTTCTGACACTTCACCTCTGTGAAGGCAGGCATGGAAGTGCATGTCTGCTGTCTCAGTAGCTCTGGTAAATTTTTGCTGACCCAGTGCTCTTTACCACATGATTTTTGCTTGATCAGTGTGGGTCAGAGGAAGACAGTTTTTTGACCAGGCCTGTTTTTAGGTGGGAAATACCAATTCATCAAAGTAGAAACTGAGCATGTCTATATGCAAGGTTTGACAAGGCTTTTCTGGGAAGGATTTATTACATCCATGATGAAATTTCTCATCAAAACTGGACTGATAATATGTCTCATTCAACTAGCACAACAAAATCTCAGAGATTTGTTTTCCCATTTAGTTCTCAGCACAACGATGCTGTCAGTGCAAATGCACTGTTCTTAGAGAGGTTCTCTTCTTGTGCAAAAAGAGGAGAGAAAAATGTACCCCAACAGAAGGCAGAGAGCAAGCAGTGTTTGTATTTTCTATCAACTTTTAATCTCTGTCTCAGCTCTGCCTTGTTTGTGCCTAGTGGGTAAGAGATGGGGAACAGGACAGACACCCTCTGTGCACTGTTACTCTCAGACCTGGATGTTTCTATACTTGTGTTAATGCAAGCTCTAAGATGTATTTTTACCCTCATTAGAGAATACCTCACAACTGGAGGAAGAGCAAAGACTGATGTGAGAAATAGACCAAAGTGAGGATTTCACCAGCCATGTCAGTTGAAAGGGTTCATGCACGTTAAGTCCACTACAAATATCAATTTGCAAATATCCTTTAAAATCTGACCCTTTATTCTTGTGTTTTTCATGTGGTCCACATTTTTTCCCCTATTTGTCATTCTTCATATGTGCTAAATTTCTTGAGTTATTGATAATAGGTCCCCTATAAAAATCTTTGTAATTAAGTCAAGTAAGCCAAGGTACCTTGTCTGGCCTCAGCCTTACTGCCAATATTTCTAGCATTTATCTGTGAATTTGCTGGTAATTTATGTTCTTTTAGCTCTTTCAACAACAACAAAAAGGATGAATTGGGAAAAGAAGAAATTATGACAATATTGTCAGGGTTAATCGAAAAGAGTTAAGTCAGTTGTCCAGCACATTTTACTTTCCTCCCTCCTGCGCCTTCTCTTTGGTTTTTCTTCCCCTCAGATTCTTTTTCATTAGCTACCTATTGTACACTTCTTGCCACAATACAGTGCACATTCTGTCTCAGAGCTCTTCCAGACTATCTCGACTTTGCTTTTTAGCTGCTCTGTGAGCTTGCATGTTCAAGAGAGCTGGATTTCCCTGGCAGCTCTGCTCAAGTTAGATTTCCTGGATTGCTCTACAGAACATCAACATACAGTCTCAAAATCTGTGTGTGCTGAAGACTTTCCTTCAGCATTCTAAAAACACTTACTTTAGGATGGCATTCATTTGGATTTAAATACATGTATTGTTGCTTGGCTTCTTGTTATTCATGAGAAGCCAGACAGCTGCCACATCTCCAGGTTGTGTGTCTTCATGAGCTGTTTTCCAGGCAGTGACTGCACTTTTCATTTACAGGAAGCACTGCTTGCAGTGTCTCTGGAGGCATTCAGAGCAGAGAGCTTCCCCATTGACTGGGCAGCCCAATGTGTGAACATGTGGAGAGCTTGACACCAATTACACACAGTCACTAGCAATCTCAAAAAAGAGAAAAGACTCAATAAAATTCTGAGCTGTGCCAATAGCAGCTTGTTTTAATCAACTGTGGAGTGTATTGAAAAAGCTGTTTATCACAAACCCTAATTTCTTATGATTTCTGTAGTTTGCAGTATTTTTAGGCTGTTCCTATAGTTGATGATGTGTTGGTAGGTTTTCCTATATGCACATGGCATCTTTGGAAGATAAGTGGCTGAACACTTAGGGTATCCCTGGAGCTGTGTTAGCTCATGCAGTTCTGGTTAGGGAACACTGGTACAGAGAGGCATTTACTGCTGCACGTTGATTCTGCCTTGACAAAACTTGTCTTCTGGTACCTATTGCTCACTTTCTTTCCCTTTCCCATCCCGTGGGAGAAAACTGACTCACAACCAGCTCTTGTACACTACCCAGAGGTGAGCAAAAAGTAGGGATGCTGCTTCTTTACAGCCTTTGTGCTCCTATTTGTCAGACAGGATGTAATGCTGCTCTGTGGTGTTTGTGTTGGAAGCCTTGCTGTTCCTGAGACCAGGGAGGAAAAATAATGCAAGCTGGTCAGGGAGAGAGATTTAAGTCAGGTTGCTTAGTGGACATTGGAAAGATTAAACCTCATAACTGACTTGTTACTGTGGTCTCATCTCCTTCCTTTATTCCTCAGTATAAGAAAAGGTGGAGTGAAACTTCACCCTAAATAGTCTTGAATAAGCAGGGGCACTGCTGAAGTGTATCATATGTATCTCAGGCAAATATCCCCACTGAAATAAGGAGAAACACTGCAAATGGAGAGCACAGGCAGGGTTAGAAGTTCAGCAGTTCCTCCCTTGAGTTTGTATCACTTTTTTTGTTTAATGCAGTAAATATAAATTTTCTCCAGCCATACTGAGCAGGACTGAAGATAAAACTGATATAAAATGTGAGTAGAATGTAGGCTCTCTAGGGCTAAACTTTAAAAATTCTTGAAATATAGATCTACTAATTACTTTCAATGTAATCTTCTTTTCATCTCTTCATCTCCCAGTTGTTCCTCCAGAAACAATCCCCAGTAAATTTTCTGTTTTCTGTCTTAGCTCTGCTCACCTCAGTGGCCACTTAGCAGAAGGGATTTTGTGTTAATTAAATTGGTTGTTTTGTGTGTCCTTGCATGGCATGCGATGGAAATGAGCAAGGACTCTATTAATATCTGTTCTTACATAAACAAAACCAATTTAACTCAATTCTGCAGCTATTGAAGCGCTGTGGGAACAATACAGCTAGAAGTTTGGGAATTACTCTACAAGGAAGAATCTCAGTGTTTCTTGGCAAAAGCTACCTATGCTCTAGGCTTTCTTGGTAAGAGCCAACAGTAATGAGGTCTTATTCTGGACAGAGTTTAAGTAAACAGAATGTTTCTGCCTTTCTTTGAAATTTCACACACAGAAATCACAAAGTTTATTTCAAAGAAGGCTTAATTTTTATCTAGTTACAACCAGGTACTCAATTTTAGAAGGTGTTCTAATGAAAGAAAGAGGAGTTGGAGTCCCAAATAGGGACTTATGGAAAATTCTCTTTTCTTTATTTACTTCCAAATACTGAGAGAATGGAAATATTTCTTTCTCAATTCTCGGTTTGTCAATTTCCTTAATATAGAAAGACGAAACCAAAAGGCCTATGGTGACTTACTCAGCAATAATTGGATTACTAGCATCAGTTGCTATAAAAATTTTCTGACAATAGCTACTGGGGTAGCTGAATTGTTGTAGATGGTCATATATAGGATACCTTTGGTGGTGGGTGATGGTGAATCATAGAATTTAAGGGTTGGAATAGACCTTACAGATCATCTAGTCCCAACCCCTGCCCTGGGCAGGGACACCTCCTTACTATATCAGGTTGCTCAAGGCTCATCCAGCCTGGCCTTGAACACTGCCAGGGTTGGGGCAGCCACCACATCCCTGGGCAACCTGTGCCAGTGTCTCAACACCCTCACAGGAAGAACCTTTTTTCTCACTTCCAACCTAGACTTTCTCTCCTTCAGTTTTCCTTCCCTTTTTCCTTCCCTTACCCCATGTCCTGTCACTGCAGTTCCTAACACAGAGTCTCTCTCCAGCTCCTTGTAGGCCCTTCAGATACTGATAGGCTGCTATGAGGTCTCCACACAACCTTCTCTTCTCCAGGCTGAACAGCCCCAACTCCCTCAGCCTGTCCTCATAGGGGAGATGCTTCAGTCCTCTTATCAATTTTGTGGCCTCCTCTGGACTTGCTCCAACAGTTCCATGTCCTCCTTATGTTGAGGACACCAGAACTGCACACAGTATTCCAGGTGGAGTCTCATGAGAGCAGAGTAGAGGGGAAGAATCACCTCCTTTGACCTGCTGCCCACATCTTTTGATGCAGCCCATTGAATCGATACAATTCGAATAGTGTAATGGAGGCATTAGATGGCATTAGATTTACAATGCCATAAGTTTTAAATGCCCTATAAAACTTTTCTTGCATGTGTATATTGAATTAATACATTAAATAAGAACTTGTGGCTGCAAGGTCAGGATCTCCAGTGCTCACTTGCAGCTGAGCCCACAGCCTCATGCATCCATCTGTCTGGTACTTCCCTGACACACACTGCTGCAGCAATGTGAGGATTTCTGCCAGCAGCTTCTTAGCTGGACTGAACACCCATAGCTCTGTGAATGTGACATCAGCACCAGAGTTTCTGTCTGTTAAGCTGGAACCAGCATATATGGATGTCATTTGGTGCTATTCCTTTGTCTCAGGAGGTGCTACTTCAAAGGTGTCTTCATTTTCTTAAGACTGACTCTGACTCTAATATTTCAGTATAAAGATAACATCATCAGAGATAAAAACATGGAAAAGATGAATGGTCCTGTTTGTTCTTGTGTAATTACTGTTTGTTTTCTGTAGACTGGAAGATATGGTTAAGAAGAATTTCAGAACATAATCTCGCATACTAAAAACTGCAGCTGAGCTGGAAAGAATGCAAGAGAAGCCAGGAATCTGCCTTAAATCCTTCTCCTTTGTGCATTATTCTTCCCCTTCCTTCCTGAAACCCTATCTTCAGCCCTCTCTATCTTTCTGTTCTAATAACATGCTGAACTATGAATCTCAAACCCACAGGAAATGTGTGACCTAGTGTATCTTTGCAGTGCAGATGAAGCAGGAGTGTTTCTCTTGGCCTATGTTTTCCAGATGCCAGTTCCCAATATGCCTTAGTATTATCAGTGGAAATACTAATAGGAAACCAAGGACCTACTACTGAATGCATTGATCTGCATAATTAGTTTTAAAATGAATCAGGATAACTACTTAATCTGTGTGTATTCTGCACACATTGCAAGAGCTGATGTGCAGCAAGGTCATTTGGTGAGACCTGAATACAAATGCAACAGTAAAGGAGACAGCAAGCTCCAGGATGAAACTGAAGAAATATTTCGTTCTATGTGTGCTGCACGAGTGACAAAAATGTTCCTTTTATTCCAAAATCTGAAGTAAACTTATAACTCTTTGCATTTACTTGTTTTCCTGCATCCAAACATAACAAAATGCAATGCATCATTGTTTTTAACTGCTCAGAATTGCACCTGACCCACCTGAGAGATACTTCTGAGGTCTTGGAAAATCCTGTAAGAATCTGAGAATGACTGAAGAAGCACAAAGAAAATCTTAATAATAAAACAATAAAAAAGCAATAATTTCTAAAATAATTGAGGAAGTATTTAAATTAAGAAATAGTCTTGATTCCCATTTCCTGGGAATGTGCACTGTGCAAGGAAATAGAAGGTAATTATGCTAAGAACACCTGTGGTAAAATCTTTAATTATAATCATTCAGACATAAGTTAATTAAAAGCACATCT
>NW_008693019.1:0-6173 GCF_000695815.1 Acanthisitta chloris | reverse complement strand
CGCCACTATTTGGGACTGACTCTCTTCTGCCCTCTCTGTTATTGAACTTAAACAGTCACAAATAGCTGTGAATGTAGTTTGAATTTTCTCTTATCTGCTGACTAATGTCATGTGTTCCAAGAGGGGTTGTGCAGAAGGCTGTAGAATTTCCTTGTTGCAGGAAAAGAAATAGCCTCTCTTACCCTTTATTATTTTGGAAAGAAGTTACAAGAGCAACTGCAAAATTTGAATTTATAAGCTTCTTGGGAGCTTTCTTTAGCCATGCTCCCTTTTTGCACCTGTTTTCCACCACCAAGCAGGTCAGGTGTGCTGGGAAGTATTGATATCCCTGTTCATGGTCAGTTTGCTTAGACAACTTGCCCTATAAGCTGCTGCTCTGGCACAGCCTGAGCTCTGTGGGGTGTGATGTTTGGCCATGGAAACAACATAAGGAAATAGGGAGTGGAGGTGAAGATGGAGGTGTAAATGCAGCCATGCAGTTGAAGTCTAGTGATGAACATGGTGTTTCAAATGTCCAGCAGGTTAAAACTGTTTTTGTTTAAAGAGGGAACTTTGGTAGCATTGCCTACCTGCATGGAGAGCTCTGTCAGGCTTCCATGGCCTTTTGGTGATTAACTATGGCATGTGAAGGAGAGCAGAGAGGATTTTTCTTGAGTTTTCCAGATGTGGTTTGGGAGTTTCTCTAAAGGTGGAAAAGCTGGCAGACATTGCAATGCCTTGCAAGGTCTGTGGGGCTGGAACATACTGCTATTCCAGACTCATTTCTATATGTGGTGTCCACACCAAATACTGTGTGGTGGGGTTGTTTTTATTTTTTTTTTCTTTTAGTTTGCATTTTGTTTTGTTTTGTTTTTTAGCAATGAAATTTTTTTCCCAAAGCATTTCTGTCTCTTTCTCAAACTAGGCTGCACTAAATTATTGCTAACAGGGGTAATGTTTCATTTAGCTACAGGCTTCCCAAACTTGAATTTAGGTTATTATGTTCAAAAACAAATCAGCCCTGACACTGTTGCAGTTGGTCATGTTTCTGGCTTACAAAAACCAGATTAATAGTGAAATACATCCTCTTTCTGCTCCTTGTCCCCAAACAGTCAGGGGTAATGAGCACAATAAGACAAATCAATTCTGACGCTTGTAGGTGAGATGCTAGCAAGGACTTCTGAAGAGACTAGAAGGGAAGGGTCTTCAAAATATTTGTTGATCTGGCATGCAGTGTGCCAAAAGAATTGTGTGCTGTGAGGCAGTGTGTCAGTTGGAATTTGAGGTGGATTCAAAGCTGACTTTCAGGCCAGCTTGAACAGTAAGTGAACAGGACAAAGACTTCCACCCTGCAAGGGTTTTATTTTAAAGCTCTTGCCCAGCTGACACTTGAAATATTCTCCTTACAAGTCTGTGAATTGGTGCTAGGACGATACAATCAATGAATCCTATTGGTGAAAGCAAATCCTCCAACGATGCTTTTGGAGCACTACAGAGAAGTGGCATTGCAGGTCTGAATTTGGGCAGGGAGGAAAGAAGCAAGTGAGAGTAGTGAGGTAGCATATATATAAACTGAGGTTTTAATATGCATCAAACAGAACAAGTGAAAAATGGAAAAAATGTGATAGACATGTTTAATCAGGGTAATTATAAAGCCTTCTTTAGGAGTTTAGTGTGTACCACCCAGTCACATGCAGCAGTGCAGGGAAATGCTGAACTCAGTTTCAAGGGTTGATAATGCAGTGAGTGATGCCTGGTGATGTGAAATTTTCAAAGTTAAAAATAACTGTTTCTGTTAAAGGAATAAGCATTTTACAGTTTTGGCATGTGGGTGTTTTCACAAACTGTCCACATATTTAAAAATAACAATATGCCATTAAATTTTTATCAACTGAGACAACTAGGCTGAAACAAATTGCTATTCTAGAAAAGCTGGACTAGTCTCTTCTGGCTGTAGAATGAGAGGAAGCACAGTCAAAAGCTAACATTTCTGCTTCTACTAATTTTAGTATTGTGTACTAAAGATCCATTAATAAACTTTGAGATTAAAGACTTAACTGATAGCGATAGCAAATACTTCAATATCTTCCATTTCAAGACATGTTTGTACTAATCTGATTCTATCATAGGGTTGGGTCTTTTTTGCAAAGTTGTATTTTTAAGTATTAAATATAATGTGTAAAATCGTGAGTATTGCTGCTCAAAATCTTCTAGGTTCTGTTTAAAATGTTATTTCTCAACAGCAAATGTCAGACTAATATTTCATCCTGGTTAAACTGCAGATAGAATATTGCAATTGAGTGGTAAAGGTATAGGATACAGTTGTAAGATATATCTCACTTTCTTTCAAACTGAAATATTACAGATCAAAAAAATCTTGCTGGTTCACCAGCAAGGAATTATTACCACAGCTGATTTGTTTAGTACATTCTTGATGTTGCATGACCTCAGTTTATTAAATGGCTATCAAACATAATAATGAAATAGCTTTCCAAGAGTGTAGTAAAGCTAAACATCTATAACAGCATTACTGGGTCTAGCAGTATAATCTCAAAAAACAAGGAAACAGACTGAAGATTATAATAATTCTTGTATGTTATGTACTCAGAGAAAATGCATATATTTGTTTAAAATATGGAAATTTATACATATATTGTTGAGCTCTATTCATATTTTGGATGCAAATTCTAGCTCCTAGTTCTTGGATGTGGCAAGACAGCTGGAGAATAGCCAAACCAAGCGATGTCATATGTTGACTCAGATTTGCTGTACCTATAAAAAGCCCATTATTTCTGCCTATAGCATGTAATCTGTCAAAAGTTATGTTTTAATAACATATCACATGGGTGTGCTCACATTGGGCCATTCTGCTGTGGATTTTGGGATACCATATTCAGTAAGGTGTGCAACTTTCCTTTGAGACTTGGTGAAACATCTTCTCTCTCAACAGTGCTTTTATAATTATTTACTTTTAAGAGGAAGCCAAAAAATATTTGTCATAGCAAAGTTTAGTAGAACAGATATAAGGCATTATGTCCAAAACACTGAAGGGAGGATGTTGGGTTATAAGGGTGTGCATTTTTGAAAAGTACTGTCTTATCTTTCAGTATTCCTGCCATGGAAGAGGAAGACTTTGGGGTTACAAGCTGGGTTTATTGTATTAGTAAATCCTGGAAAAAAGTGCCTTCAATGGCAGCATTCAAAGGAGTAGTATGTTCTCTGACAGTCTTCTGCCACATCATCAGAAAAGGGAAATGTTTCTTGGACAGGTGCATGGATGAAAAACCCTTTTACAAAAGGCATGTGATGGGAAACATGCAGAAATGCTGAAGAGACACTTTAATTTACAGTAGACTCCCCTGAACTTCTCCAAAATCAAAACTTCTGGCACCTTTTATTATTTCTTCCTTTATAATTAATTGAACAGGGGTAGGTACAGGCATTAGGATACAACCTTCAGATCAAAAATGATCCTACTTATTTATTGACCTGCAGTTACAAGGAAGCTTGGAAATTTTACTTGTCTTAGAAAACTTGTGGCTATAGAACATGTGAAAGTTTTATAATTTGCTGCCTCACTGCACAGACTGAAATTGACCTTTTGCATTGTAGTTTTTTACTTAAAAGAGTGTGGTCAAACAAATGCTTCTCTTTGGAATATTTTACCCTCCATTCAAACATAAGTTTGGTTAAATTCAATAACTTTGGGTGTGGTCAAACAAATGCTTCTCTTTGGCATATTTTACCCTCCATTCAAACACCAGTTTGGTTAAATTCAATAACTTTGCGAACCATCCTGCAGTGGTTTAGCTATTAGTGGAAGAAGTCCAAAAATTTAGAGCCAAAGCTTAAGTTTATAATGGAAAGAAGAAAAAAAAATAAACCTTTATTTTGTAGACCTCCTTTTTGTGCCTCCAGACTCCTTGGCTGCACAGGATGTATTTCTAAATTTTGAATGAGTTGTTAATTAGAGCAATTTCTTACACTAACTAACTGCAAATATCCCTGGAGAAATCTCTGTTCTTATGCAGAAATCCATGTGAGATTAAAAAGCAGTTACATATGTTTAAGGCACAGAGATATAAACAATGAAGCTATGTGTTGCTCATAGCTGTGCCACTTCTAAAGAGAGTTTATTTTCTTGGCTTTTATTGTAAAGTTCAGAAAGAAAAACACCTAGTACCCCTTGTTGAAAAAGTTCCTGTGAACATCATGCAATAATTAAAAGCTGATAACCTTAGTGGGAATTTGGACAAAAATTATGCTGACTCTTTAACCCAGAGGAACCACAGTCACTGTGGGGGAAGAGGGAGGCCAGGTTCAACCCCTAGATGTTCAACAAATTATTGGGGCAAGTCCAGAATAACATAAGGCAGCTATATGGGGTGGGATGAATTACACTTGCTCACTGGAGTTTGCAGTGGTTAGGGGACACTCCTAGGGAGGTGCAGAAATTAAGCCTTTCCCATCCTGAGTGAGAACTGCAGCCACAGAGGTATGGGAACTGGCTGGTTTAGGATTGTAGAATAATTCAAGATAGAAAAGACCTCAGGAGTCCCTAACCATCAGCCCAGCAGGAGTTTTCCTTGTCCTAGAGCATCTGCAGTGTTCAGACAGGTACACTGGTTGTTAAGTCCTGCACACTGAGATGCTGCAAAGTGAGAACTAGTACATTTGGGGATCAAGATTAAAAAATTGTTCCTTATTTGCAGTCAGGGAAATTTATAATGAAACTGGGATTTATATGCATCAATTAGGGCAGGAAAGCAAGGAAAGAAAATGAAAAGGCTTGGGATTCCAAGGGGGCATTCTCACATGGTAAACCATTGATCTGAGACTTTTTGAGCTCATCTTCCCTTTCAGCTGAGTATTATCAGTGCTAGGGATGTAAATGAACAGAAATTGTGTAGTTCAGTGCTATGCATGAAATTCTTCTTGGCAGGCACTAACTGCTTTGTGTGTGTGAGAGAGATTTAGGTCTTGCTTTATTTAACAAGGCAGTTCAGTGCTTGCCAGCCTCCTTAGCAAGTGCTTAGCATATTGAACTTCTTAGCATTAAGCACGTGTGTTTTTCTGACTTGGGGACTAAATCAGAACTTCTGCATTTTTATGATGATTATTCAAAGGTTGCTTGAGGCTTGAGTTAATAGGCAGTTACTTGATCATTTTTTGTGCATGATAAATTCTTCCTGGATAGCTCTGATTAGGTGTGTGTATTCTGTTTTGTTACTATGTAACTACATGACAGATGTAATTACAATAACAATTTTCTGTCTAAACACAAACTGGCAAATATTTCTAATTTTCTAATTTTTTAGTTTATGTTATAGTATTGAGGCAATAAAATTAGGAGTGAAAGGGTAAAAACATGAAAAGGGTACCAAAACTAGAATAGTTTTTTCAGCTTCCAATTACATCACTAGCTGTCTGGGATCCAGATAACACAAGATCTGATGCAAAAGCCTTTTATGTCTTAAATTAAAATAACACTACTGTTGTCTTTTGAAGCTGAAACTTAGTTCAGTCTTACATGCCAAAATCTCCAGCTGATTTGGAAAGAGACACTTAAAATCCTTTCCATTTGGCTACTTGGGTGTTTCTTATAGATGCCTCCCACATCCAATTAAAAGCTTTTATTGTTTAAAATTTGTATCTTCTGTTTGTCATAATATTTATCAGTTAAAGGTTTATCATAGTTCTTAAAATGTGTAAAATTCCAGGTACTGAGCAGAAGGGAATTTAATACATGGAATAGCCATCAATGGGCAAAGCTGCAGAGCCAAATTTTCCCAGGGAATAGAAATGACTGCACTCAGGCTGCAGAAAGTTGGTCTTGGGAAAGTATTAATCTGAATCCAAGCTGGGGTGTTCTTTTTTTTTTTTTTTTTAACTTTTGAATTTCAGCAGGGTTGGAAAAGACCTCCACTATCATCAAATCCCACCATACTGTGGTTACTAGACCATGGCACTAAGTGCCACATCCAGTCTCATCTGGAAAAACATCCAGGGATGGTGAATCCACCACCTCCCTGGGCACCACATTCCAATGCCTGAGCACTCTCTCCATAAAAAAAAAATCTCTTCCTAATATCCAACCTAACCCTCCCCTGGCAGAGCTTGAGTCTGTGCCCTCTTGTCCTGCTGCTGGTTGCCTGGGAGAAGAGACCAACCCCCACCTGACTCCAACCTCCTGT
>NW_008693018.1:630-22475 GCF_000695815.1 Acanthisitta chloris | reverse complement strand
TCAGCTGGCTTGTTTCAGGCCTTGCCAGGGAGGCATAAAGCCCCTTCTCCCTCTGCTTTTCCTCCCATCTCCCTGAAAACAGTGGATGAATGAAAGGTTGGCTGTGTCTCCGCATTACTCAGAACTGAACCTGTATAGATACCTTCACCGTGACAGGAATAACACGAGCTCCTCAAACAATGACAATAAAGAGCTCTCTGGACTTTTCACAATGTTGCCTGGGCTCTGAATGGCTTGGAGAAAGTTTTTTGTTTGGAGGTTTTCTTGGGAGGGTTGGTAGCATTCAGCTAATGGTGCTAAATTGTCTAAAAGATAAGGCATTGAATGTAATAAAATTCAAGAGGTCAGGCAACTGCTTCATGTTTGCTTGTTTGGTGCTTAGCATAGTATCATCCACCTTTTGCCCAAACCTGTCACTGAAATCAGAATGCCTGTTTTTAAAGTTTCTGGATCTGTCTATAAATGTCCTATAGAGGAATTCGCATTGCCCCACCTTGGAGAAAACAGGGTTCCCCTGCACCCAAATGCCCATAATGATCGGGTGTTTCTCCACTTCTGGTTCCATCCTTTTTTCTATTGAGGTTTGCTCTCCAACACAGTGCAGTTTGTTTCCCACAGTACCTTCATGTCCCAGTCTTTAACACCAAAGAGCTTTACTGAGAAAAGCGATGAAATAATCTTACCTATAGTAGAGGGAAGCTCTTTAAAAGCTCATTCCTCTGAAGGGTGCATGGTGCCAGACCATTAAGAAAGTGCAATCAGTTGTCAACTTCACCTCAAAGAGCTTCCACTAGAGTGGGATCTAGGAAGTTATGTATTCTGTAGTCATATCTTCCACTTTGTTCATTAGCAAGTGATGATTATGCCTGGCAACAGCTGAGACTGCATCAGGATTTATATTGAGTTTCCCCTATCTGCAAAAGATGTTCACATACCATACAGAATCAAATTACAAAATTACTTTTAAAAGTTCTAGTATTTGTACGATTTTGTAACAAAGGAACATCACGTACATCTCCATGGCTTTGGAAGGATATTTGAACACTTGCCAAGATGTTGCACTGGAATGTTTCCATGGACAGGGAAGTGTTTGAAGACTGTCTCCAGTAGATGAGTAGATATTTGCTTTATTTGCTTTTTCATTGCTCCTGAAAAAATACACAATAGGCAAAGGTTCTAACACTGTTCTAAGGGTTCAGTGCAGATACAGCAGTATTGAATGGGGAATGATTCTCAAAATATTTTAGAAGTCTTAGAAAAAGGATCAAGTAGTCATTTTTAAGGCAGCACTATAAATGTCAGCAACAGGATTTTTTTGGTTGGGGTGTAAGGGACCTTTAAGAAATGTTTGTTTCAACATTCCCTGGCCTTGACAACTTGTGTGGAAGAGGCCTGATTGTTTGCCTCAAAGCTTGCTGAGCTACAGCATATCTCTAGCTATAGCTGGACTGAAAACACACAAAGTAACAAGCCACTCTAAACTTCTAACTGCAGCAACTTTCCCAGGAGATAACGCAATTCCACTGTCGACTGTAAATCTCTAGCTGAGCTAACGGGCCATTGTAAATGTCTAGCTGCCATTGAACTGCATCTTTCCAAGGACACTTGCAAGGGGCCTGCACTGGGAATCACAACCCAGAAACTCAAGAGGAGCTGACCAATCAGCACCCTGTCAGAGCCCTATAAATAAAGGACTAGTGTCCAGAGTGTGTGTGCACACGTGTGTGTACATGTGTTCCTGCCACAGAAGAAAAGATGACTATGGATGGTCAGAATGCTTCTGAGTCCATGGTGGTGACTGTCTCTGCTTTTTCATCTCAGATCTTGCATACTTCCCCCTGTCTTCTTTCTGGCTCTCCTATCGCCCTTTCCCCCCTCCTTTTTCATGATCAAGAATAAAATCTCACTCACTGACAGTATTTGACCTTGTCTGTGTCTTAGTTTACACTGGAGGAATTGATCGAACCCTCCTGTGTCTTACTGGACCAGGACATGGGGGAGGAAATTTAAAAAGCAATTCCTACAAAATAAGCAATTTAAATCCTTCACTAAGGCAGGACTGTAATCCATCTTGAAGTGCTTTTGCATTGATTATGATAACTGAGAGGTCCGTACTTCTGACAAAACATACTTTTGGTTGTAGTCTTGTTCCAGGAAGTGTTATAGGAAAGATACAAGTGTCTTCCCAGCTTAGTGATTAAAAAAAGTAAAAAGAGCTCCCCTGGCAGGTGTAGGAATGAAGTGCCTGTCTGTGCATCATAGGGGTTCCAAGTCTTTGCCACATTAGTATATTTGAAAAAGCTGATCTGAATGTTTAGAAGCACTAGCTGACATTTTCTTTCCAGAACCCAATAACATGGGCGTTACATCACACCTCATGTCAGAAGCATAACCAGAAATACTGGTTCTTTCCCTTCTTTTCTGGCTCAAGTGGTTTTGAAATAAGCAGGAAACATGTTCATAGGAAACTTGTTTATGGCAGGAGGTTAACATTATTCCTTTACATCTCAAAGCAGAAATCTTTACTAAACATTAGAACATTAAACCTGGAGTTCAAACCCCACGGATAAAGCACTGCAGTGGAGAGGAGTACCAAGAGTTCTTTACACTGTGTATGCTGAAGTGCCTTTCTGTCCAAAGAAAAAATGACAACAAAAATCCCTTGGTTCACTTGACTAACTATATATCTGAAAAATTTATGATTAAAATCACTAGAACTACCAGACATGATGTCATACCTCTGATTAACACAGCTGTGTTAATTTGACAGTTTATGTAGGCATGGAATCACATCTCATGACATCCAGTGGCAGCTGACATCTAAGCCAAACATAAACAACTTTATAATTGGTCTGTGAAGCTGGAGCTCATGCACAGAATGGCCAGAAGTCTCATTACTTCCAGATCAAAAGGGCAACAGGGACTCTTCAGGAAACACACTTCAGAACAAAGAGTAATACCCTAAATATCTACAGGAAATAATGCTGAAAATCAGAACCATAAAAATGCTCTTCTGCATTATCCTGTTATCCATCAAGGTGATATGTACAAATATCCCTAATGAAAAACAAAGTAAAAGAATTTAATCCCCAAGAATGATTCAGAGTCTGCAAGTTTTTCTCTTGCTGAATTGATAAATAGCAAGTTGCCCAGATTCCCATACACTTTCAGCATAGATCTCATATTGTGTTCTCCTACCTCACAATTTTTTTGTTTTTATTTACTCAAAAATGAACAGTCAAACACCTCTTCTAGCAGAGCAGCCAACTTTCTTAGCTTTTTCCTCTCAATTTTTTCCTTGTTCATCCTTTTCTAGATGGCACAGATTTCACAGGTATCAGTGAATAGTTGATGAAACTGCAAACAGCCACAATACACAGCTCAGATCACTAACCACTTCATGTCTGTGTCCACTACATGAACTGTTAATTTTCTTGCACATTTTTTTCTTTTGATCAACAAGACTTTGGGCTTCTCTTTGAAAATCTAAACTCCACCTCCTCTAGAAGTAGCTGTCTGTGTTGTATTGGGTTAGTCCACCTCTAGAGTTTGCCTTGAAAAACAAGTGAAGTCTGAAGATATAATGATGTTTTTAATGATACTCCTGGGTAGCATCAGTGGTCAGTGATTAGGAAGAGGAAACGATCCTTGAGGAAAGTTGATTTATTTGGCAAAATATTGTGGTCTTGGTGAATTCAGCAAATGGTGGAAGATAAAGATATAATTTAAGGAGAGAGAAACTTCCAGCATTACAAACTGTGAAACAGCTCTAGAAACACTTGCTCTGTGCTGTGTTCTACAACACATTTTGTAAGTAAATCTTGTATAGTGTAGTGAAGAAGTACTCGAAATATGGTTGCATAGTTCCAACAAGAGCAAAACAATCTCCACAGGAAATAAGGTATGAAGAAGGTAGTGACAGAAGTTAGAGACATGTTCTATCCTGAGTTGCAAAACTGCTAAACACTCATGATCATATTTAAAGTAGGAAAATGAGACTTAGTTACACAGCTCAATAGAATATCTTGTGAGAAAACCCCACTGCAGCTGCCACATAGCCTTGAAGACATATCTGGTTGGGTAACAGCCACCTCTTGCAGGAGCAAGTCCTTAATGCTTATGTTTGCTCCCTGCCATCTGAAAGTGGCAGCATGGCTTTCCCAGAGTGGAGGGCCCCTCTTCAGAAGGCAATACATGTGGTCATGGAAAGTGCATTTCCCTACCCAGTGCACTGCTACTGGCCTGTGTGGAAATCAGAGGGCCAGATGTACATCAGTTGAAGTTTATGTATTTGCCTTTTGTGTTACCCTTTACCATACTTTACCAGATGGAACAGAAGAATTGGGGTTTTGTTTGTTTTGGGTGAGAAATATCAAGTGGTGGAGGTGAGTTGCTGTTGATTTAAATGATGTGGGTTTGGTTGAAGCTGTTTACTAAAAAAAAAAAATAGACCTGGATAACATTTACTTACCAGATGCCAGCAAAAATGCATTGGTTTGAACAAATACTGTAACTACTAATTTAGTTAATCTACCCAACTGTGAAAATATATTGGCGTGAATAAAAATATATAGACATGAAATGCATTGCACTTTTTTTGTTTGGAAAAAAAATTGGCTTCAGTAAAAAGCAATTGAAGTTTGAAAATATGCTCCCGAAAAGAAATGTGTTCATTTCCATAAAACATATTGGTGTGTAAATATACAGTATGTATCTGTTCCAGAGCAATATTATGAATTCAGTGAAATTTTATTCTGTGTTAGTTAGTAAGATGAACCAAGTAAAAGGAACTGCATGCTGCAAATACTACATATAAAATATGTGTGGGATGAAGTCCCATTTATAAAGCAATTATAAATGTGAGATATTTCACTGACTTTTCAAGGAGAAAAAAAGTCTATTAAACAACACTGTCAATGCAACACCAATGCAAAGTGAATCAAGGTCAAACCTCACAGGTATCATTCTCAGTGAAAAGTACCACTTGGAGTTGGTACATATAATGGCAGAAGAGAATTGCCAATGGTGAGTGGAAACAGAATTATCTTATTCGTTATCTGACCTCTCATCCATATAACTTGTGGAATGAAGACACAGAAAAAAAAGTACTGGCAGGATGATTCTCCATGCATTCTATTTTGGTCTTCCTCCTCCTAGAGTGTTTGAAAATTAGAAAAAGTGTGTGCTTTCTTATGCCTGCTAACTGTCAACTAAAAAGCAACTATGGAAGAAACATTATAGTTATCTACCCCAAACAAAAAAAATTATAGTTATATAAATTTAACACCTCTTATAGCATTATTTACTTGTGATTTTAAAAAAGGCCCCAGCCATGACTGTGGGACCCAGAGGCTGGTTGGGCACTGGAACAGACTCCCCAGGGAAGTGGTCACAGCACTAAGGCCGACAGAGTTCAAGAAGCATTTGGACGATGCTCTCAGGTACATGGTGTGCTTCTCGGGGATGTCCTGTGCAGGGCCAGGAGTTGGACTCTATGATCTGTGTGGTGTGATTTTAAAAAAGGCCCCAGCCATGACTGTGGGACCCAGAGGCTGGTTGGGCACTGGAACAGACTCCCCAGGGAAGTGGTCACAGCACTAAGGCCGACAGAGTTCAAGAAGCATTTGGACGATGCTCTCAGGTACATGGTGTGCTTCTCGGGGATGTCCTGTGCAGGGCCAGGAGTTGGACTCTATGATCTGTGTGGGATCCTTCCAGCTCAGGATATTCTATGATTCTATATTATGTATGTTATACCATAAAATCAAGAAGCATTTGGACGATGCTCTCAGGTACATGGTGTGCTTCTCGGGGATGTCCTGTGCAGGGCCAGGAGTTGGACTCTATGATCTGTGTGGGATCCTTCCAGCTCAGGATATTCTATGATTCTATATTATGTATGTTACAGTTTACCATAAAAACATATTAATGCATGGAATTAAATGTAGACTAACTGTGTTTTAAATATGCTTAAACATATTTACATATGGTTTAGAACACAACCTAGCTAACGTCTTTGAAATATATATTTATCCAATTTTTTTTGCTTATTTCTGATGCTTTGTAATTTTTTAGTTGCTTTGCATTTCATTGCTTATATGCAGATTATGTCATGTGTTGAATAAAAAGCTCCCTTGCACCTAGCTGGGGTGACAAAGAGATATTCAAAAACTCAGTAAGAAGGAAGTTGTTCATTCTGTAGAACATCATGTCATCCATTTTGCTTTCATAAGAGCAGCTTCAATTAATGACACTAGTGCACTTACAATGATTTTCTCACATGTTCTGGTAATTTAAAGAAGGCTCTAAACATTTGGATCAAACATTTGGGGTTTTTCAGACTAAGATTTTCATATTAGTGCATCCTAAATTGAAACAAAAGCATTTTAGCACATCCATAGTAAGACTCAAAGAATTGAACAAAGACATTGGCCTGTGCATACTAAAGACTCCTAAAGTATCTGTTCTAGCACATCCAGGCTTTAAAACAAGGTTCTAAGAACTGATAGGACCTTTCTGAAAGAGTATTTTTCGTGCTGTCTCTATGAAAATCAGTCCAAGGCCTATGCCTCAGGGAAATTAAATATGCACACAATGGACTTAGAAAATTATAGCCTTTATAATTTCTACATACTCTGCCTCTGCTCAACGATCTCCTAAGAGTTAGATGATATAGCAGTGAAATGCAGCCATCCAGCTGGATTACTGGTGCTCTTTCTAGCAATGAGAATGAGATAGCAATTGTCAGATGGGTAACATTAGATACCACAATTAGGAGCAGAAAGAACAGACTCTGCCTAACTTGTGTCTAACCAATTCTGATGTCATGATTATCCTCACTGGAAACTCACTTGATTGTGTCATGACATGCATATAAAAATTCTCTTTAACTAGAAACCAGGGAATATGAGAAATTTTGTGCTCCAGTTTTTACCTCAATATTCAGTCAGGATGCTGAGGGCACTATAAGACTTACTGGTCCTATCCAGCCTCACCTGGAGTCTCCACCCACACCCATGGGCTCAGAAGCTTTGTTGAAGCTGAGCTGTCTTAGAAGAGAGCCTGGGTCTAGTTTAGTCCTACTCCTATCTGGTCATGGAATCCTTTGATCCAGATTTCAATCAACTCTTAGCCTCCCTCATCTTCTGAACCTGCCTGGCGATCATTGATTCTAACCTTGACCTGCAGATTGAGTTCACAGTGTGATCTCTGATCTTCTTCATTACCATGAT
This sequence comes from Acanthisitta chloris, assembly GCF_000695815.1. Classification (NCBI taxonomy): domain Eukaryota; kingdom Metazoa; phylum Chordata; class Aves; order Passeriformes; family Acanthisittidae; genus Acanthisitta; species Acanthisitta chloris. The sequence goes on along the minus strand of NW_008693018.1, from coordinate 15,243 downwards.
ATTGCCTGATGGTCTGGACTCCTGCTTGGACTTTGCTATAACCTCTGAGCCTGTCCTTGCTTCAACCCTAGGGGGCTGGGACAAAAGGATGTGATGTGGCACAAAATAAAAGGAGAAAAAATCTGTAAGGAAGGAATTTATTTTGGGAGACTAGCTCTAGAAAAAGCACAGGTGTGTTGGAAGGTCAGGATAAAAATAGGAGTATATGTTGAATGGATGAAAAGGCATGTGATCATGCAGACAAGGAGTTTAGGACCAGCAGATGATAATCTGGTAAATAAGAAGCATAAGATAAATCTGAAAACAGGGTAGAGCTTCAAAGAGGAACTGAGAATCCTTGAGAACAGAAACTGGACCAAGTAGCCACAGGATGGGAAGCATACGTCAAGACCAAAAAACAAATAAAAAAGGGAAATTGTGTGGTGATGAATAACCAGAAAAGAAAGTCCAACAATAAAAAAGATGAGAACAGGAAAAAGAAAGACATAAAGCATGGAAAAAGTATATCAAGTCTTAAGTAATGCAACTTACACAGCATGAGCTGAGAAGCCAGAGGAATGGAAAGGGGAATGATAAAAGTAGTAACTGGTGGATGAGACAGAACCAGGAAAATAACAGAACTTCAGGCTTTAAATAAAAAGAAGAAATGTCAGGACCCAAATTTCTTTATAAGGCCTGAAATCCATTGTATCTCACACTCATATTTAATCAGTTTTCAGTAAATATCTGAGATTCATGATAAAGTATATATTCCCCTCTAGGAAATAGTGATTTGCTATACACTTCCTAACCAATGAGCTCAAATGAAAAGGTGTCAAGTGGACTTAAAAACACTTAGCTTTCTGGTGATCTGTATGGATATTGATGCAATAAGATTTTCCCCCCCTCATTCACTTGCATTTCCATAAATTTTATGGAAGTACATACATATAGTGTATGTAAGAATCTTAGAGTTAAAAGATATTTATAATGAAAGAAATTAACTTGTTGGTTATACAGTCTTTATGTTCCTTTTGCATTTTTATATGGTGACCTATAACTGCATGATGGCTCTTCTGTCTCTTTTCTTCCCTGCCTTGTCCATCTATCGTCCTGTTGCACCCCAACTCCACATAACACAAAACTCATTCAGCCCGAGGAAAAGCTGTTGGGATGATTCATAGTTTTGGAGAGAAGGAAGATATTGACAGAATTCATTAACTGAAAAAAAATGAAAATATGTAATCAATGTGGCAAAGGTCTGAAAGAAGAGGGAAAGATAGTCTTAGAGCAACTGAATGATGCCTTTGAGAATTGGAATATATTTCACTATGCCATGGAGTTCCTCTGTGATGCTGGGTAAGTCACTTAACCTAAATATTTTTACAGTGGTAATAAATTGATATTAATGTTCATTTTCTCAGTTTCCAACTTCATACCAGAGTCTTATCTGCAGAAGTGTGAAGCACTGCAGACATCCTAAAGCCAGTGCGAACTGGACTAAGAACACACAGAGCTGTGTAATGAAAATTGGCCACTTGGAATTAGTAGTTACCTTTGACATTAATCTTAATTAAATACTTCATTATAATGTATCTGCAGAACGAGGAAAAATTAAGGTTGCATAGGCAATTCTGAATCCTAGTATTTCTTAAGTCTTTGACTTTGGAGTGTAGTTTGGTCATTTATTAGAATTCTGTTATTTGCTTTGCTCTTTTTTTTAATAATCTTATTAGATTTGATTTAGTTACTCTTTTGAAATATTTGCCTAACACTTTTAAATCTGTTATATCTCAGAAATGTAATCATCACAAATGAAGTCAGTGAAAGTTTCAGGATTTTTTTTACCCTGAAGAGTGTGAATCTCTTATGTTAAGCCAATAAATCACAAATGAACACAGATGTTATGACTACTAAGATAAATAATGACTTCCATTGCAACTTGTTACTGGCTTAAAATATGGAACTGACTTCACCCATCTTTGGAAGAAAAATAGCATAAGTATATTTGGAAAGAAACAAAACTGAAGGAATTATGCAACATGTAACAACTTCACAGTCTCCATTGAACAGTATTTCTTGTTTCTGAGAAGGTGAGAGGTGTTTGTTACTGTAATTACTACATTATTTTGCAAGGAAAACTTCCAATTTTTTTAAGCAGAACATTGTTAATCAGGACCATATCGATATGTGTGCAAGTCACAGAAATCTATGGAATACAAACATTTATAAGTTCGCTAAATTTATTTTTAGAAGGTTTAGTTCTAGACCTACAGTATAACAAGCCCTGTTAACATGTTTAATGGACACAGCATATTAAGAAGTGCACATTTTTTAATGCTTTTAAAATATAAAGATGCAGTAAAGTGTTTCACTCTATCACTTGCCATTGTGATACAGGGCAATCAAGTCAGACAGTTTGCTGCTAGCTGGAAAATAGAATGAAGAATAGAAGAAAATTTTTTTTGCATTACCTGCAGCCATTAGGAGGTGTGTTATTTGTTTTCCCATAGAAAAATTATAATGCAAAAGATTTAATGGATTAGCATCCAGAATTTGAGTTTCTATAGCAGTGAGATACAAGAGTTATAAAGGAAAATAAATTTGTGCCAGAGAAATACAAGAAACAATGAAAAGGTTTCCAAGGTGCTTGTACTTGTTAAAGCAAATCTAAGTTCTCTGATAATCACAAAATTGATTTATGACAAGTGCATTTGGCTGCCATTAATACTTCAGTTGTTAGAAGATGGTGCTAACAGCACTTTAAAATAGTGACATTAAAAGCAAGATTTTTGATTCTTATGGGTCTAAATAATTTCCTGAGTTTTTATTAATATCAGAACTGTGTTGTAGCCTATTGTCAGTAATTTTTAAGTGACAGATGATGAAATTAGAATGAGCTGAAAATCAGCCCTTGCTAGAGGCTGCCTATGGAAATAGTGTTAAATAGGTACACATACAAAATACAATTTTAAAAATTGATTTCCTGGGTTTCAGTTGTCCGAAACTTTTCACTTACAACACATATTCTTCAGTTATACCTGAATCAATTGGATTATACTATGTGTCATTTTTTAAGATCAGAATGATTTTTTAGGACCAAACTATAGAAAATCTTTAAATACAACTATAATGTGTGTGTACTCTTAGTTTTTCCTCTGAAAGTATAAAGTCTGAAATTAACAAATGCTATCTGAGCAGCAGGCAACCCACTGGAGGCTGGTTTTTTGCCTGCAGCAGAACTCAATTTGATTTGCTCCATATTTATAGCTTTTGCATTTTACAGGGGTCAAAAAAGGTTAATTAAATAATTTCAATATTTCACTTTAACAGTATACAATAACTATTTGTCATATAAAAGCTATGCTGAAGAGAAAAAAATAGGAAACATTATTTATGTTCAGTTCCTGCATTCTGTTCAGGCATCTGTTATATGAGGAAAATAGAAGGTACGAAGGGACACTTTCCTAATATTCATACTCCAAACTGTGTCTTGATACATGAAAATGCTTCATCATATCAAAATTAACTATAATTAACATTACAAAACACATGCTTATCTTTCCTTTAAAAAAACCTTGATTTTTATTTCAGCTATTTAATGAAGATTAAACTTATGGAGTAGAGACTCTCACTTTTTTTTCAGAATTGTTTCAAGTGAAAAATTTCCAAAACTGATGATGGATTGTAAATGGGAACCAAGATTACTAAATGACACATCAGAATCTGGGAAGATGCAACGCATTCCTTTTGTGTCTCCTATATACAAGCATACTCTGGGGCTGTTAATCGTGTGTATATATGAGACGATTTGAAGTGGCTGGAATATGTTGTGTTATTGTCTCTTCATTTGCTGAAAATTTTATGCACTTTTCTTGTGTCTTGTGCAGGTGTAGTTGAGTGTGCTCCAGTATTCTGAAGAAAATTTACAGCTTCTTGATGGTTCACTTACTTGGTTTCTGTCCCTGCACCTTGATGTTGATTTCTAATCTTATGTAATTGACTTCAAGAAGGATCTTTTCTTAAGGATGAGCCTAATATGTAATTGTGATGTGATTTGTGCACGTATATTTGCAGAAGGAAGCAGGTGGGGTACTGCTTGTGAAAATATTGTTACAAACAGAGAATTCAGAGGAATTTCATTGAGAAATATTCTTATGCAACTAGTTTGGAAGTCAAGCTAGTCATGCAGGTATCTATTGTTGTGCATTTCAGACTTTCCAGTGTACGATAGAGTAGTTGGCAGTTTGTCCAATGGACCTTTCCTCCATAGCCAACAAGAAGTCAATGAGTATAGTCATTGTGTTTAGTTTCCTATACAGCTGGCCAGCAAAATACAGTGTAAATCAAGACCTTAATCTCCACTGTTTCAAGATGGCCATAAAGTCACTGTAACTGAAGGCATTTGAACAATCTGGGACAACTGCTAAGCAACTATATTATCCTGTAGCTACCAGGTCTGGTTTTCTTTCCAAGTTGGAGCATGTTTATCAATTTGCTGGTCTCCACTGAGTACATTTGTAAAGTAAAACTTTTGATCTTTTTATGGAGGTGTTCAGACCCAGCAGTTTTGCACTGAGGATAGTAACAAAATTAGAAAGGCAAAGGAGTTTCCAGGGATTTTAGCTTGACCTCAGGAGAGCTGTGCTCCTTAGTATGTTTTGGCCTGGTTTTCTCCAGGGATTTTAGGGAAATGTTTACTGTGTGAGGTTTTGCAGTTCATACGTTTAAGGACTCTCTTTAACATCTCCAGCCAGTGACTGTTGTATTCCACCACTCCTTTGAGTGCTTAGACAGTAAAATTTGATAAAAATATATGAGATCTTCATGACAATCCTTTTGACAGTATTCTGATAAGGGACCCAGACAAAACATTGCAAAATCCAGTGAGCATTAGGTCTTTGACTAATGCCATGCAAAAATTGATTTGCATTTAGCCAACACACTTATCTGCACTACATAAATTAACATATAAAGTCAGCTTGGATGAAATTGTGATTGTTATCATTAGTCATTCACTGTTGGTAGTCATGAGTAAGGTTGAAGATTAACAGTTTTTATTATGTCATATATGGAAATCAAGAGTCTGACACTTTGAATTGTGCCAATATAAGTGTTTTGTTTGTCTTCAAAGACCATAATTTATACTGTCAAATATGACCATGAAATAGCTCTTCCTCAGTCTTTTGTCATTTGTAGTGTTTTCATAGTCTCATTGTCTGGCCGTATAGATCAGTAGTATGGTGTAGCAAGATTGGAGATGTATTCTTTGCTTACAGACATTCACCACAAGAAAGTTGCCATTTTAAAACTAAATCTACAGGATGGATTGCCTGTTTATACTCCATGATCTGCATTCTAGTCCACACTAGTTTATGGATGGGGAAAAAAAGAAAGTACAAGAAACTTACCTCATTCCCTGAGTTTCTTGAAATTCAAACATATTGATATTTTCTGTCTTCTACATATTTTGGCATCCTTGATGCTTTCTCCTTAACATCTTCCTTCAGATAATGGGATGACCCTGCTTAAACGTTGTAGGGTGGAAGCTTTGATATTGTTGCACTGAGCAGGTTAAATGAAACACTTTTACTTTAGTTTACCTCTGAATGGAGAAAAGCCCCCTTTCAGTTACAGTGGGAATTTTGTGATCCTCTGGCCCGGAATCTCATTTACTTCTTGGAAACAGTATCAGATACAGTGGGAATTTTGTGATCCTCTGGCCTGGAATCTCATTTATTTCCTGGAAACAGTATCAGACTGGATCTGTAGCTCAGGTGGTGATTCTCTCTCTTTCTCACTTTGTGTATCTCTCATCTTGCTTTCTCTCATTGCTGCAGAAATTGTGGCAGTCCTCACATCAGAGTTTGATTGCCACTCCACTGAGGAATTCACAGAAAACTTGTTAGGGTTCATATTGTCTTTCTGCTTCCAAATTCATTCCTCTTTCTCAGTTATTCAGTCATATTGTCTTTCTGCTTCCAAATTCAGTCCTCTTTCTCAGATACTCAAGCTATGCTCATTCACTTGTGTCCACTTAGTGAACTGGCCTATGAGTCTTTTCTATCAAATCCAACGAAGCTTCATTAGATCAACCACAGGATTGTAATTTTTAGAATAATTTTTATAAGTCAAGATGAGGAATTCTTTTTCCTTTTGCTGCAGAAAATACAAAGTTTTCTTGAAGAAAATCTAGCCTTTAAATGTACCTATAGCTTTGTTTCTTTCTACTTGTCAAATTTCCAAAAGCATGAATTTTGACATGAAAGTGATCATAGAGCAATATGAGCATGAATTTTGACATGAAAGTGATCATACAGTAATATGAAGTAAATTTATTGTCTTGAAATATATTGACCTAAGTGTAGTGTGTACTTTCTAATGATAACACTGATAAACTTTCTTTACATTAAAGTAACAAAATTGTATTTATGATATTACAATTTGTTGATTCAGTATCAATAACAGTAATAAACATTTATTGAATAGGAAACAATATATGGTCTTTTCAGTATCAATAACAGTAATAAACATTGAATAGGAAACAATATATGGTCTGCAACTGAGCATTTGAGTTGTTTTGCAGTTCTGTGGTGATACTCCCAGTCTATATAGTTTCGTGTCCCAAGAGAGTTGGCCTATGTTCATGATATATTTTTGTGAAGGAAATAATTGATATGGAAAATGTATTTCTGTTTTTAATTGTTCAGCATTTGCATGTTTAGGTGCATAAGACATAATTATTTGTATGTTGGACTGTTCAATTCAGTTGTTTGAGTACTGTTTTGACAGACTAGGTATTTCTCCACACTGTTTTAAGAAAAACTTCCCTTTCTAAGTGATGTCTCTGTGACCTTTTGTTAAAACATATCCAGAATATGGCTGTTGTATAATACAACTGACATTTACTATCTGCCCTACTTGAAATAGGCTTGGCAATACATAGTCAGCAATGCGCAGATGCATCATCCACCTTCCGCATTACTTCATTGGGTTTCATGCTTAAATAATCAGAAATTTCTCTGAAATTGCTAAGCTCTCTTCTTTTGGTATAAATTTTCCCATGATCGAGCTGTCATTTGGATTTACCAACTTCTTTCCCATCTGGTGATAGGCTTGAGTATTTAATTACTTTTTCCTATGAAGTTGCTCTTTTATATTTCATGAGAATTTCTCTGCTTTCCATTTGAGGACCTCAACATGTGAAGGGAATGTGTTGTGTTAAAATTCTGGTCCTACAAATGCTGCTTAGTAGTATGATAGTCTAAAAATTATATGTCAGGAAGCTAATATTTATAGTGTTCTGTGATAAAAGTTGCTGTTGATTTTGGTACAGATATTATTTTCCAAAAATTGGAATAATAAACTGGGTAAAATTATGCATTTCTATAACAAGAATACAGTGTTTCTTACTTCAGGAGTCCTACAGCTATGAAGTGGTTCCTCATTACTAAGAATTGTCTAAAAATCAGAGCCAGTGTCATGCAGTGGTACATGTCAGAAAGAGCAATAGTAAAAGAAAAATATCTGTTTTGCTACTACACTAGCTGATACTTGAAATTACAGGAATTTTTCAAGAATGCAGTTTAGCAAACTAAAATATAAACAAGCAGAAAAGGAATAGTTTGTTTCATGATGATTTATACTGACCAAAAAGGATGCGAAATTATAATCTAGAGCTGTGTATGTTGCATGCTTTGAGTTGAAATATGTTTTTGCTGATCTGAAATTAGTGGGAATAATCCTAGTGTGGCAGTAGTGATGGACACAGCAAGAATAGTCATTAGTAATGACTCATAAAACTTCAAGTTACAATTACTTAGACAGAAGAAAAAAAAGGAGAGAAGGTAGAATGGTACTTAAAAGCTTCAATTAACATACCAGACTTCTGCATGAAAGTTATGTAGTTAAGAATATAGTGTAGCAGTGTGAATGTAGGGAAATCTTATGGAAGATCAGAAAATTCATAGTACCTCAATATTCCCATGCCATTTAGGTCCCTCGAGATAACTAGCTCAAATAATTTCAGTGTTTGTTTTCTTGCTTTTTAGTTTTTCTTTCCTAAGTAAGGTCTAAATTCTCTTATCTATTTGAATGGAAAGTACTTTTGATTCTCTAATGGTTTCCTTCATGTGTTCTTAGTTCTAGTGAAAGGGACAAATTATCCAAGTACAGTTTTGATATCATAATACTGCAGAGAAAGTTCATCTGTTTTATATGTGACACATCCATAGTCCATAATTCAGTATGTTTACTCATTCATTGAATAGTATTCTGAAAGGTTTGAAACTTTATACACTGCTTCCTGAGAACATCTGCTTGTTCAGTGTTGTGGAGCTTATTGCTGTACAGAGTATATAACAGCTTGCCCTTTCTTTCCCTTCTGTTTTTGGCCCTGGGCTTGTTGTCTTACACTCCTCTACACTGAATTGTGTAAGCCATTACTGCTAGCTTTTCCAGCACTTTCTGAATTTTACTGTAGTTTTGGGTTTGCTTTTTTTTTTCTGTTTATTGATCCTTCTTCCTTCTATGTTTTGTAATTTACAAGTTTTAGCAACTTACCTCTCATTCAATCTCATAGTTCCACAAAATGAAGTGCAAGGTCCTACATCTGGGTCATGGCAATCCCAGGCACACCTACAAGTTGGGTGAGGAAGTAATTGAGCCCAGCAATGAGGAGAAAGACTTGGGAGTGACAGTGGATGAGAAACTCACTATGAGCGTGCAGAAAAGCCAATCAGATTCTGGGTCCAGCAGGTCGAAAGAGGGAGAACCCTCTCTACTCTGCTCTCATGAGAGTCCACCTGGAATACTGCATGCAGTTCTGGTGCCCTCACTATAAGAAGGACATGGAACTGTTGGAGCAAGTCCAGATGAGGGCCACGAACTTGGTAAGAGGATTGGAGCATCTCCCCTATGAAGACAGGCTGAGGAAGTTGGGGCTGTTCAGCCTGGAGAAGAGAAGACTACATGGAGACCTCACAGCAACCTTCCAGTATCAGAAGGGAGCCTACAAGAAAGCTGGAGAGGGACTCTTAATCAAGAACTGTAGTGATAGGACAAGGAGTAATGGGCATAAATTGAAAAAGGGGAAATTTAGATTAGATACTAGTAAGAAATCTTTTATTGTGAGGGTGGTGAGACACTGGAACAGGTTGTCTGGGGAGGTAGTGAATTCTCCAACCCTGGCAGTGTTCAAGGCCAGGTTGGATGAGGCCTTGAGCAACCTGGTTTAGTGGGGAGGTGTCCCTGCCCATGTCAGGGGGGGTTGGGACTAGGTGATCTTTAAGGTCCATTCCAACCCCTAAAATTCTATGATTCTGTTATTGTATGATTCTTACATAAATTGAACAAAATAGGCTGTAATACTCTGTGGCACTTCTTTAGTAACCTCTTTCCAACTCCAGCGTTTTTCCTAATATATAGTAATATATGGTCTCTTGAACCTAACAGAATCAAAAAGCTGATTTTTTTATTCCCTACTTAGTAAACTTCAAATTAAACTCAATAAAACCACAGTAAAACTAGCATTGAAATATTTCTTTTCCTAATGATCCAAAGCCTTGGATAAACACTAAGGTTATTTTACTGATGTGTTTCTGAAAACCTATTTTTTTGGTGTCCTTTTCATATCTCCTCAGCATAATCCAAAAACTCCTGGATAGTGCATCTTTCAAAGGTACTAAATGAACAAGAGATGTGGCATGTGTTCAACTGTAAATGTTTAAATAGTCCCATTAACTCCTGTGGCCTTTACATGAATTGTTCCACTGAGGTGGAGTTAGGCCCCTTCACTGTTCTATATCAGTTGATGTAAAGATTCTCAGAGAAGTTGTGGATGGTGCAACCCTGCAAGTGTTCAAGGCCAGGCTGGATGGAGCTCTGATCAACCTGGTCTAGTGGAAAGTGTCCTTGCCCATAGCAAGGAGGGTTGGAACTAGATGAACTTTAGGGTACGTTCCAACTCATACTATTCCATGATTCTATGATTCTGTGTTCTGATTCATGTGGATAATATGATGGATTAGGAATGATGAAGTTTATTCTTCGGCTGGAACTTGCTGAAATATCTGATTTATTGTTCAGCCCCAAATAAGAGAAAACAATATACAAGATAAGAATACAATCTTTTCAGTGTACAGGAGAAATAGGTTTGTAATTTTTCCTCTATTTGTATGTAATCTTGCTATCTATTCACAGAAAAAAATATGCTACAGGTGTGGGCTGGCTGTGGACTGTTTTAATTATTATTAAACAAACTTATTACAGCTAGCAATCTAGTATGTAGCCTGTCTTAGTCTGAATGGAGGCTCTAGATAGCTCCTGTATACTATAGGTGTTTGGACTGGTTGTACAGCGAATCTGACATAAATATTTGCAGTATCTCTCAGTCAACCAGAACAACAACCAGTAAGACCATACTTAATTCCTTAAAAAACGTTATGTCAAAGGGGAGTAGAGAGAAAAATTAGAGAAAATAATAAATTCTGATTAATTCTTTTCCTAATTCCCCAATTAGTAATATGGAATAGCCAAGAGAAATGGAGCAAAAAGTTACATTTAAAACCATATCAAATCACAAAAGTAAGATTACCTCATCATTCAATCACCTTGCTTACATTTTGGAATATAAATTGATATGGAAAGATCAGATGCTTTGACTTTTGGCAGAGTAAATTTTGCACAAGTGTTGCAGCTGCTGTTTAATTTCATACTACTTAGTACTTTCATAGGGGTTGTCTCAAACTGAATTTTAATGCTGTATGAAAAAAAAAAGGCATAAAGAGCTGATGAAAAGGGCCTATATGGATTTACCCAAAATATACAATTTGAATTTACTTTGTTTTCCACAGAAAATGCTGAGTTCCAAATTAGAGCAATTTATGACCAAGCTTTCTCATTTTCATTACATAACATATCACTTAAAATGGGCAACAAATAATTACAGTGTCCAGATGTCCAGAGAGCAAGAAAACAAAAACAGTCTAGGATTTGTTTGGGTTTTTCAAGATTGCATAGTCTATACAATATTGCATCTGAACACCATTCAGAAACTTCGTTTATTACAGGAAATGGTTACTCACTTGTTCCATTTTAGAACAGATCTAAGTGTTCTATACATTGTACTGGTTTCTGCTTGATTTTGTTAGACAAAGACCTAATGAGAACTAAAAGTTTTTTCCTTTTTCCTTTTCCTCCCTGGTTTTGCTAACACATCTGGTTTTAGCCTGGTCATATGAGAGCTGAACAGTTCATAGGAGGGTTCTAAGATGCCACTGAGTTTCCTTAGAAGCATCTAACAGAATCATCCTTAGTAGCTTTAAGAATCACTCTCTGGCCAGTGATACTGAAAAGGTCCTGAGGAAACCTGGGAATCAGGTCAGCAATAGGTTTTCTGTAGGTAGTAGATTTAGATGTTCTTTAATATGGAGATAGAGGTTAATAATAGTTACAGCATAGTATGTTATTCATATTCAGCAAATAATTGTGAAATCGATTCAGAAATGTCTCAACTATTTACAGATTAGAACCATAAATTGGATTTATCACGATTTATATTTAATTGTTATTATGCATGCACTTAATTTATGGCTGTAGATGTAGACAACTCATGGTTTCATGTCTAACACTTACTTGCTTCATGATTTCCTACATGTTGGACAAACATTCCTTCCCTTTCCTCCTCCAAGTTAAACGGTCCTATTCTGTTCAATCCCTGTTTGGTAACAGTGCATATTATGTCTACAATCTTCTATAACTTGCTCCTTATCTATTCCAGTTCTTCTCTATGCTTTTTGAGAAGGATCAGCCAGACAGATGGTATTCAAATTGTAGTCAACCAGAGATTCATAGAGTGGCATGTTGTGGTTTAGTTTTGTTCTAATTTCCATGTTATTTTCTAACATTGCTTTGTTGCTTCTTAACCCTGACTATCAATGCTTCAATAGAAAACCAGTCAGGGACTCGGCAATGACTTAAGGGAAATTGCTTATCTCTGTGTTTTTGTGTACATATGTTAGAGGAATGGGGAGGAAGGGCCTGTATGTAGATATAATATGTAGGGGGTGCATTTGTTTCTGCCACACAAACATTCTTCTGCATTTACTGATACTGAATTCCATTTCCCATTTAACTACATTAATATTTATGAGATTCTTCTGTGGCTGTTAGGAATCTGTCCTAGCTTTGACTCTTCTGACTATTTTTGAAACACCAAGGGCTTTGTCAAGTCATTCACCCATCCAGTCCTCCATAAGTAAATTACAATCATGTTTTGTTTCCAGTTAGTCCTGGAGTATCCCACTTTCCAAGTCTTTGTTCCTACTACAATATTATTTTTTCCTGGGATTTTTTTTTCTACTCTCCACTGTTGTTTTTCTGATTTCTCATGCTATGTTTGTGTGTATTTCTTATTATAAACAATATTTTATAATTTAAAAAAACCCCAACAAACCACACTTTTCCCAGGCCATGTGTTTCATGTTCTGCTTAATATTGTGATAGCTCTTCTGAGATATTGCATCTTATATCAGTTAAATGACATACTCTTTTATCTCATGACACCTCACACTTAGTTATTTTACTACAGGCTCCTCAGGGAAGCCATCACAGTACCAAGCTGTCAGAGTACAAGGACCATCTGTGTGAAGCTCTTAGTTATATGATTTAGTTTTAGATAGCTCTGTAAGGAATAGGGAGGTGGACTTCATGATCCTTTTGGGTCCCTTCCAACTCGAGCTATTTATGATTCTATGTTTTATTTGACTGAAGTTTCATATGTAAGGCTGTGGAGGACCAGACATAAACATATTCTGTTTCAAACATTCTGATTGTGATGACAGGTAAGGTGTGACCTGAGCAGAGGGTCCTGTGGAGGTGGGAACAGTGCTGTTCTGAGCCAACCTCCTGCTTCACCTGGAGACTCCTGCTCAGCCCTGGAACGGCATGAAAAGTCTAGTTTACATAAGAGGCTGCACCAGGTTATCCATAAAAGGGAGTGGATCGGGCCCTCTTGCTCTCTTTTTTTCATGCTTTCTCTCTTTCACTCTCTCATGCTTTGACTCAGCTTCAGAACATCCATGTGGCAGGACCAGCATGGGATCTAAGGACTGGTGATATTCTGTGTTAGTTCTCTTCTGTCTTTATTTCTCTCCCAGTGCTTTGCTTGGGCAAAGCATAGCTGTCATACTTTACCCCTATATTCCTTACTTAAGTTTGTTGTGGGAGTGGGGAGATAGTGAAAAGTGGTGCTGTGGCTTGTGAGCCAGCACCTTTGGTTTTGTGTTATGGCTTGCTACCCAGCACCTTTGGCTGTGTGTTGTGGCTTCTGTGCCTGCACATTTAAGGGATTTGTTGTGGGAATTGAGAAGTTACAGTACTGTCCTGTACCATATTACATAAATTAAGGGCTTGTTATCCTCCACTCTTGTAGAGGTCTGATGTATAAATTGGAGAGCTACTTTGCTAACACCTTTTGGGTCTAAATATTGGATTGGTAGCTGGAGCTATGGTGACTGTACAATATAACTTCAAGTTCCCTGACATGTAGTCTTGTGTCTTTTTTCACCCTGATGAGAATTGATAGCGAACATCACGTCCCCTACAGGTGGGTCATGACAAAGGATCAAGACTGTTCAGTTCAGACTTCAGCAACACTAAGAAACTGAGCATTTAAATTGCTTATCAGTGTTATGGAAGGGAACATGTCTGATCAAGTTACTATTTTTAAAATGGAGAACTCCTTCATATCAAGGTTTAATAAACTGCTGTGGTTCTATACCTTTCTTTATCAGGACATGTTTTGTCATGTTTCAGTTAAAAAAAAATTGTGGGTTTTTTTTTTCTTTGCTTCCCTAAGAGTAGTTTTAAGTAATTTAAGCATTATATAACCTTCTAGAATTACTACTGGAGAAACAAAATATAATCTGTGTTTTGAAAGTATAAGAGGAGATAACCTTAAAGAATGCTTTTATTTACATTAAGATATTCAAAATCATCTTATTGTGCTGAGAATAAATTGTTGCTAGAACCTCTTTGCACTTTTACTTATTTTTCTATTCAGATGTTTTGCATATTTATTAGCTCCATATCAGAGATACTTTGAATATGATTTTAAAATAGGAAAATAAATATTTTCCTACTTTTTATATCAGGGTAGTTGTAAAGGAGTACATTTTCTGCATGGTGTACAGGGAGTTAGGCATGCAATTTCCATTAATAATGAACCATGCAGAAAATTTACCCTTGAGAGGTACATGTATAGGCATCACAAGCATTAATCATTAAAGTTGTCCAGCATTCCTGAACTGCTTCCTTTTTCAAAAGCTATAGGATATACGAGAATTTGATTTCACATTGAAACAGTTAGAATTAATCGTTTGAAGGAAAGCAAGTGTGTGCAGTGTCTGAAGAGGTAGCTAGAGCAATCTGAAATTAGTTTATGAAGCCATGCTCTTATTCCATATTTGTCTTGTTCTCTTTCCATAGTTTAAAGGAAGCTGAATGCAAACAACCTTTTCTTTTAACCTGTATGTGCTGGTTTGAAAGCAAACCGGTGAGAGACTCTGAGTCAGAAGCACAATTTAGTATGAACAACACAACAAAACAACAACAAATACAACAGTACAAAAAAAA
>NW_008693018.1:0-498 GCF_000695815.1 Acanthisitta chloris | reverse complement strand
TCCTGAAGGTCCAGCAGCAGCTCTTGTCCTCTGGGAATCCAGCAGGCAAAGGGCTCCCTGTGCTGGTCCAAACCCCAGCTTACATCCCCGTGAGCCTGTTTGGTTCCCCACCCCTGGGGTGAGGCATCTCATGATGGGACAAGGTGATAAAGATCACTGGGAGGATGTAATTCTAGGTGTCATGCATGGGTCCTTGACAGCCCATTAATAAGAGACAGCCCCTGAGGGAGCCATCAGGGACAAGGTGATAATGGTCACTGCCCCACCTGCTTTAACAGCTTGTGGAGACCACAATAGAATACATACCATTGGCTACCCCCACACTGCAACCCAGGACTCCATAGTAAAAAGTAGGCATTTTGTACAGACTTGCATTAAGCTTCAGTTCTGGAAGTCATGCATACTGAGTCTTTGGGAAAAAGGTTGCAACTAGTGTTAATTGTGCTTACTTCAATTATAGCACACAAAATATGGGGTTTTATACTGTCCTGGTGACAT
>NW_008693017.1:0-6848 GCF_000695815.1 Acanthisitta chloris | reverse complement strand
AGCACGGATCCGTCCTACACGTGTTCCCGGAACGCTGCCTGTCGCTCCTAGGGGTGCTGTCGGCAGTGGCCGCGGGTCAGTCTGCCCTGCGCGTCTTGTGATCGACTGCTTGGGGGAAAAACGGGTAAAACGGGTAGAATCATAGAATGGTCAAGATTGGAAGAAACCTTTAAAATCGCCAAGTCCAGCCATTAATACTCTGCTGTAACCCTTGAACCCTAAACCATATCTTTTGGTGCCAGATCCAGATGTCTCTTAAATGCTTGTAGGTGACTCCACCACATCCCTGGGCAATCTATTCCAGTGCCTCACCACCCTAATAGTGAATTTTTTTCTTCTTGCATCCAATCTGAATCTTCCCCTGTTTCATTTTATGGCAGTTCCCTCTAGTCCTCTCACTGCAGCCATGGCAGGAGAGACCATTCCTCACCTCTCTACAACCTCTTTTCAGGTACTTGTAGAGAGCAATGTCACCCCTGAGACGCCTTTTCTCAAGGCTAAACAAACACAATTCCCTCAGCCCGTCCTCATATGACATGTGTTCTAGACCTCTTAAGAGCCTCATTGCCCTTACACGCTGGGTGTAAGGATATATTGGGTAGCCTGGTTTTGACAGAAATACCACTGGAAATAGTCTGCATGGCAGTTATTTATGGGAGAGAAGGGACACTAGCTGGACAATCTGTTGGCATGTAGCTCAACTATCATCTTATGCTGCTGATTTGGTCTCTTGTCTCCCTGAGGTGCCAACAATGGCTGTAGAGAAGGTCTTTGTGTACAACAACACATCCATTGTGCAGGATGAAATTCTGGCCCATCGCTTGGGCCTCATCCCTATCCGAGCTGACCCTCGACTCTTTGAGTATAGAAACCAAGGTGAGAGTCTCAGATCAAATATAAGTATTGAAGGCTTCCCTGAAAGTAGGAAATCAGGGTCATGTAAACAGAGCATAAGTGTGATTTCATAGAAGCTCATGCAGTTCTTTCCTTCCCAGGAGATCAAGAAGGCACAGAAATCGATACTCTGCAGTTTCAACTGAAAATAAAATGCAGCCGAAACCCTCAGGCTGCCAAGGAATCATCTGATCCTAATGAACTATATTTCAATCACAAAGGTGAGCTCTCTCATACAAATAGGTGCTGAGGTTTTTTTTTTGGTTTTTTTCCTGGACTTGGAAGACAGGATTTGGGCTGTTCTCTCAGCCCTGTGAGCAGAGACAGCTGATTCCTTCATTCTGCTAGGCTTGCTTTTTGCCATCTCCAGTCTTGTACAGGTCAGTGACCTGCTTTGAGACAGCAGCTGGCTGATGTTTGTGACTTCTCTTTGCAGTGTACAGTAAACATATGACATGGGTGCCCTTGGGGAATCAGACAGACCTTTTTCCAGATGCTGACTTCCGACCTGTTCACGATGATATCCTCATTGCACTGTTGCGGCCTGGACAGGAAATAGATGTGCTTATGCACTGTGTCAAGGGTATAGGTGAGTTGTGGGTCCTAGGGCAGTGGGAGGAGGGATGTGAGTGCTTGTACTAGGGCACTGCTGTGTGAGGAGGAAAGGTGGAGAACCAGTTTTCCCCCTGGAACTTTAGGTCCTGGTGCTCTTGCTCCTTGAGGCCTGCCCTCGTCCTTGACTCTTAATTCTTCATGCAGGTAAAGATCATGCCAAGTTTTCTCCTGTGGCCACGGCTAGTTATCGACTGCTTCCTGACATTACTCTCCTGCAGCCTATTGAGGATGAGGCAGCTGAGACATTGCAGAAGTGCTTTTCCCCTGGAGTCATCGAGATCCAGAATATCAAGGGTACTTTTTTCTGCTCTAAGTGCCCTGTTCCTTACAAGCCTTAGTAGAGACTGATTCAAGATTAGAGCCCAACCATGTAGAGACAAAACCCCGTTGTGATGTTGCCTTGCTAATTAGCAACTGTTCATGCTCTTCTGAGCCTGTTTTTATGGATGAGTGGCTCCCACATGCAGATGTGTTAGGGGTTGAACTGAGATCTCCCCAAAATGCTAAGGCATTGTCTGCAGACCTCTGCAGCTGCCGACTGAGGCTTCCAGTGCTGTTCACTTGTAAGGCTGGGTAGTGAGCTTGGTCTTTGCAGCAGCTGAGTGTGGAGAAGACTTCTTGTGTCCTGCCCAGGGGTACGTGCAGGCTTTGTGTTTGGGTTAGTTCTGCCAGGTTGGAGTTTCATGTTGGGTATATGCTAATTCTTTGTAGATGTTTACGTACATAGATGTATACCTGAGATACATTGCTGCCTTTGCTGATGGGGGAGTGTCTGTTTGAGGAGTAAGCACCTGCTGTGACCACGAGACACCCATTGCTACCATTTGCCCATGTCATCTTTTTCTGGCTAGGAAAAAAGGTGGCAAGGGTAGCCAATGCACGGTTGGACACGTTCAGCAGAGAAGTTTTCCGTCACGAGGGTCTGAAAAACCTCGTGCGCCTGGCAAGAGTACGGAACCATTACATCTGTAAGTTCCCTGTTTTCCACAGAGCCCTGCCATGGTTTGTGTCAACGAGCAGAGACTGGCTGGCCAGCAGAAGTAGCTGACTCTCTGCTTTCCCCTCCCTGATCCCATCATCAGCATCCCTACATTCGTATTCCAGTGGGTACTGAGGTTGTGGTTTGGGATTGATCTGTTTGTGCTTGCTGCTGGCAGCTTGTCTGGCTGTGAAGAAGCATGGTGTAAGGGAAGGCCAGGGACAGAAATGCTGGAGCCAGGTGCAGGCTAAAGCTGCCTCATGGCTGTGCTGACTTGTGTCTCTGTGCAGTTTCAGTGGAGTCGACGGGTATCTTGCCTCCAGATGTGCTGGTGAGCGAAGCCATCAAGATCCTGATGGGAAAGTGTCAGCGCTTCCTAAATGAGCTGGACTCTGTGCCTATGGAGTGACCAGACTGTAGCTGGGAAGCATATCCCTGCATTGCTGTTCTGGACTTCCTGCATCTGGCTGTAGGGGAGATTTCTCTTCCATACGCAAGAGCTTTGAGATGGGCTTGCTAAGAGTCCTAGGACCATCTCTTTGGATTTGTCTTCTGTTTGGTAATGAGCCTCAGTGAGGAGATGAACTAAAATAAAAGCCTTTTTTACAGTTGTCTCCTTCTGTGCCATTCACAAGTGTGAGACCATAATTCATGGAGACAAAAAGTGGCAGCAGATCTAAAGATGGATAACAACATTTATTTGAGATTGCAGTACATGAAGAGGACTGATATGGCAGTGTAGTAAAGCACTTCACAGCAGGTCAGTGAAATTTACCAAGTTGGTATCGGTGCAGGGCTGTTTGCAGGCCTCTTAGACCAGCTTGGGGATAGGTAATATGGTAGAGAAAAGGGTGTACTGTCAAGAGGGCTGAAGCACCTCTCTTATGTAGAAAAACTGAGGGAGTTGCTCATCCTGGAGAACAGGTAGCTCCAGGGAGACCTTATTGTGGCCTTTCAGTATGTAAAGGGGGCCAAGACAAGGTGGAGAAGGACTTGTCACTAGAGTCTCTAGTGACAGGCTAAGGGGCAAGCTTTGAACTGGAAGAGGGCAGACTTAAACTGAACATGAGACATTTTTTACAATGAAGGTGGGGGTGAGTTGTCAGACACATTGTCCAGAGCAGCTGTGGATACCCCATCCCTGGCAGTGTTCAAGGCCAGTTTGGGTGGGGCTTGGAGCAACCTGGAATGTGTTCTGACCATGGCAGAAGGGTTGAAACTAGGTGATCTTTAATGGCCCTTTCCAGCCAGAAGAGTCTGACTCTGTGATACAGCACTGGGCTTCTTTTTGCAAAGGAGGGATTTAAAAACATGTTCTGTAAGGACTGACTGTCCATTCTTAAATATCTCAAGGTAAGGCATTTCATCTCATGTGTTAGACTTGACTACTGTCTTCACCCTTCAGTGACTGTACTTCGGGCTGACCTTGAAGCAGAACTGAATGATGGAGGGCAAGTGACAGTCAAAGGCCTGGCCCAGGGAAGCCTGGGAGAACTGGCACAATAGTCCCAGTGATGAACACTACTGTTAGTCAGCACCAGATAGGTCTTGGCTTGTGAAAGTCTTTTGACAAGCTGGTGAAGGAATTGGAACTTCAGAAAATATCTGGGAGCACTGGTGTCTCAATTCTGGCTATACTGCTAGGATTTAGTGTAGCAAGTAATACGTTTTGTCTCCTTGTTTTGGTGGGATATAGTTACTTATACTGTAAGCATCCTTACAGGTGTTAGGGTGAAGGGGACGTGTTGTAGGGAGAGGTACACTTGGCACCCTGGCTCAAATCCCAACCTGTCCCATGTCACTATACTGTGTTGCAGAGCCATGCATGTGCTGGGTATGTATATCACAAGCCATTGCTATATAGATACCCAAGATACTGAGATTGCCCAAGATCATGCTCCTCCCAGCAATAGCTGGAGTCAGGCTTGCAGGCTTTGCTTCATATATTTCCCCTACTGCTTATGGGACATCCCTGGAATAGCCATGCCTCAGGGTTTAGCCTTGGCAACATGTACCCCTCAAGCTGTAAACTAGGACCTAGAATTAACATAAAGTAGTTGTGAGTGATGTGTAAATACTTCAAAAATGCAATTTTCCCCTCACCACCTGATTTAACTATGTAGTCTGGAATGCTTCATCTCCTCCTTGATAATGGGTAGTCAACGGAGCTTCCTTTTTGGTAGCTGGAATAAGGAATGCTGAGCAATCCTTAGGCAGGCAGTTAGGGCATACCAGGGGCCTCAGATCTTGGTAAGGAGTGCTGAGCAGTCCTTAGGCAGGCAGTCAGGGCATACCAGGGGCCTCAGATCTTATTGGAACAGATAAAAGAATAAAAATGAAACACAACGCCACATATATGAAACTGGAATAGCTTTACTGACATTCAGAGGTGTAACACAACCAGTTCAGAGACAGCTTCGGATTTAAACATTCCTACAAAAAAGGTTCTAAAAACCATTTAAAAAAAACCCCTTGTGTCTAGCATGAAGTCACAGAATGTTAAAAATATCACGACACAATAAATACACCCAGCCTTTGCTAGAGCCAGGAGCCATGTTAGCTCAGAGGTTAAAAAAGTTTGAGGCCAGGAGGAAAGTGGAAGGTGCTGGTGGAACAGCAGGGGCAGGAGGGTGAGTGGATTCCCAAGGCCTGCTCTTCCTATCTGTGCTCCCAGCCCTCCCAACCCCAGCTTTTCTGTCCAGTCTGTCCAATTGGAGACACCACTTCTCCATCTGCCACAGTTTATTACTTTTTCTGTCTCCTGGATGGCAAAACTGCCAGCTAGCTCTGGACAGACCCTCCCAGCCCCTGTGCTAATGCTAGGATAGATTGTGTGACCTGTTTGTCATGTAAGAAGAACCAGCTTTGCAGACTGGAAGTGGCTTCATAGAGTCCCACGTCATCTAAAACCCAGTTTCTGACCTGGCTCCCCCCTGTAACATAAAGCCCACCCCTCCTGCCCCACCATGCAATTCTCTGAGAAGTACCAGACTGGGTGAAAACACAGGCTACTGTCACCTCCACAGCAACAGGGCGAGGAGATCCCTTTTGGTTTGCAGGTGCTTCAGGCATTGGTCCAGATTTTGCGCATCCTGCACTGGCCAAGTTCTAATCTACAGGGCATGGTAAAATGGGGAAAAAAATTTAAAAAAATCTGTCCTGCTCCCCCTGAGAGATGTCCAAGAAAGGCTGGCACAAAGTAAAAGCCTTCCATTTGGCTCTGGGTAGAACAAGCTGTGTGATCGTATCTATACATATATATATGTGTATATATATGTATGACAGTGTCTGCCTCTTTCCAGAGAGCAGCTGCACCTTAGAAAGGCTGATCTCGTGGGAGATCCTAGAGCACTGCTAGGCTTCCTGGCACACAGCCCTCAGCCCAAGGCTCAGCATCCTGGAGGGAAATGAATTCAGCAGAATGCCAGTCCGCTAGGGACACGTGCCGATAGGCATGACAGGAGTGTCCGATGTGCTCCCTACAAAGCCTGGCTACTAGCACCCAGAGGAAGATTAGGGTAGCCCCTTTTCACATGGCACACTAGTCTGCCTTTTGCATTAATCCTAAACCCCGAGGGATGAAGAGGTGGAGCAAGAGTGACCCAAGGCTACAAGATGACCAGGTTTTACCTAATGGAGTCTATGGGCTCAGCTCCCACCTTGCAGAGAAGCAGAGGTGTAAAGATGCTCATCCAATGGACGGGAAGGAATCGGAGGGAAAAAAGCTTAATAGACTTGGTTCAAATGCCACCGCAGGCCCCATCCCATTGTATGGAGAATGGGACAGGACCCATGAGGGGCTTTATTCAGATGAATGCTTGTAGAGGTAATGACAAGGAGAATCTAATGTGCTTACTATGAGGAGAGACAAAATATAAGGTAGGGGAGGAGATGGTTGCAGCATCCCAGGCTCAGGGCTCAAAGAGTACATTGAAGCCCTCTCCATCCTCATTTTCTAGCACATCTGTCTCCAATGATGGCTTCACCTTTTTGAAGAGCGATAGAAGGTTCCGGATATGAACCTCCTTGCGGAACTGCTCCCCAATGGGTTTCTGCAGAGGACAGACAAGCAGGCATCAGTCATTACTGTCTTCATAGCCCCACTCAGCTCGGGGGCAGCCTGCTTGCAGATCACAGGCAAACCCCAGATACTCAGCAATCCCTAGGCCTGGACCCTGTGCTTGCATTTTGAGGAATCTCAGGCCTGTCCTGTCCCAAGTGCCAGGGTACTGAGGTAACCACCAGCATATCAGCTCCCCAGCTTCTAATGCAATGCCACCAGGCTCCAACAACACCATCCTCACAAAAGCCCAACACCCACCCAGCAACTTCATTCAAATATTTTAACACCCTATTCCCC
>NW_008693016.1:0-6022 GCF_000695815.1 Acanthisitta chloris | reverse complement strand
AACTGGCTGTCAGACATGTGCAAGGTAAGTACCACAGGGACATTCTGTTCCTGTGAGTTTCCTTAGTTTACACCTATAAACACATTCCCATAAATTGTCTGTTTTCTCTATTTTAAACATTTTTTCTCATGGTATTTTTAGTGATTATAAAGGGACTGAAGGTCACCATTTCAGTTTGCTACCAACTTAAATGTGTAGCTTTGCACCTCGAGGAAAAGCATGAGGTTAAATTTATAAGGTTTCTCTCTTTAGTGAAGTGAATGACAACAGTATTTGCCTCAAGAAGTGTATGTCTTGGTAAAACCAACACAAACCCTGGAGCATGATATTGCTTAGAATCTAGGGTGATTCCAGAAGTGACTGCAGGCTCATAACTGCTGCATCCTGTTTGTCCAGACAAGAGACAGATTTCTAGATGTGGAAAGTCTATCACAAAGTTTTGGGCTGCTATGTGGGTGTGGAGGCTGAGGAACTGTTTGTGCTGAGCACTACCAGATGCAATAAAGCTGTAGAAATGTACATCCAGAATGGGACATCAAGGGGAGCATTTCAAACAAAGCTTTCAATCTAGGACTTGCTGTGAACACTGAATGTAGCAAATCACTCTGCTCTATTGATTTTTGTGCTGATTCTACAACTTATTTCTTAACTGTGTCTCCATACAAAGTGCAATTCCACCTCGTGATTTCCTCAGGTCCTCTAAACATGCTTTTTTACTGCAGCTGCAGCTAATGAAAGCTACTAGTCATACAGCACAGAGCAAAACTCCAGTTGATGGCACTGAGGATAAGGTTTTTCCACCAACTATTAACACAACTTCTTAAAATTACATTTTCCTATTTTACTTATGAAAACTCTAGCACAAACAATGTAAAACTAAAACAATTTATTGCATCCCCATTGCCTGTTTTTCTTTGATACTAGGTCAATAGAAAAGAAATTAAACTTATCTGGCCCTTTCTCTTGAAAAATATCTATGTTGATTATCAGTTTATGAACACTGTGGAGTGATTTGTTAGTTAATAATTTGTTTAAAGTATCAGAAGTAGATTGATTTTTTATAATTTTCTTAAAATTCTTCTTAAAAGAGAGGTTATTTTCCCAGAACTTCACAATCAATGAGACAGCTCAAAACTTGCTTCAGCTCAAAACTTGCTTCACCTCATCCCTTGAATCCATTTGATCATTTTTCACAAGGATGTAGAGGCATGAGATAAATCCTAAAG
Organism: Acanthisitta chloris; assembly: GCF_000695815.1. Lineage (NCBI taxonomy): Eukaryota > Metazoa > Chordata > Aves > Passeriformes > Acanthisittidae > Acanthisitta > Acanthisitta chloris. Next base: position 4,796 of record NW_008693016.1, on the reverse strand, counting down.
TTTTATTCTCCATTGTGGTGCCTTATGTTTTATTACAATACTCCAGTTCATTTATATTTAAAAAAAAATTGGTCTCAATGAATCTTTTTAATAAAGAGTGGAGCAAATGGGATCATGGATGCATCAACCCTCTTACATGTGTATTGGTTACACATGTAACCATCTTACACATCTATCACTATAGATATTGGTTTCTCTTCTCTAAAAAACATTGCTCTGGGTATTTGAAATTCTCATAGCCATGACTACAACATATCACCCTATTTCAGCATTGTGACCCTATTTCAGTATTCTGTGAGCACACATACTCCTGTGAGCAGGTGTGACCACACATGCATGCCACAGGATTTTTCTTAATATTTTCTCAGAAATGTTCACACAACAATGATGAGTTCAGTGATAAGGAGCAACAGGAATCTATTTCATATAGTATTTATCATGGGCTTTACTTTTGTCTTACAAAACAGAGGATGCTCACTGTGGAAGATGTGAACTGCATCTGTGTAGACTGGAAAAGAGGTGCAAGGTGTCAGTACACTCAGGCATCCAACAATGTCCGTGTTGTAGGTGCTGAGATTGCCTATTTTGTAGATGTTCTTATGGTAAGTTTTCTGTTTATAAAGCTGTAGTTATAATGCTGATTTGAAAGAAATACATCTCTGGACCTTTCATGATTGTGGATGTAATCAGAAGAATACATTTTCTTTCTGGACCTTTCATGATTGTGGATGTAACCAGCAGAATACATTTTCTCCTGCTCTGTGATCACTTCAGATGTTGTTCTGACAACAGATCTTTTTACAAAGATTAGAGAACTGTGTGATAACAGAAGATCTGGTGAATTTGGGATAGGAAGATCTACAAGGAATTCCCATAATAGAGTCAAACAATTATTCTGTAGGTGCTAACAGATGCAAAGTGTTATGAAGTATTAAATATGCAGAGATAACAGCCATGGCAGACTACTTTTTCACAGAGACAGATCCTATCAAAGAACTCATAAGAATGCCAGAAAACCAGCTGGCAGCCAGGAGCAGCTGGAGGACAACTGCTCTCAGGGAGCAACACTGGCTGGAGACAAGCAGGACCCACCAGGTGCCCCATGGAAAGCCATGGTGGATAGTGCCCAAGGCTACAGGAGATGCCACAAGTCCCCTTTTTAGCCACCTTCACATGGATTGCTTTCAACACACATTTCCCATGAAGGAACTATAAATTACAGAACCAGAGAGTATGCTGGGTCTATGATCTGACCCACGTCTCATTCTCTCCTTCTGCAACCAGCCAGGTATAACTAAAGAGTTCCTGCCTGGCTGACAGACAAGAATTCTGTGAATCTGAACGGGCCTAGGATACGGAACAGATGGAGAGTCTCTAAGGACTTTGTTGACAGAGCTGTCTAGAGTTATAATAACCTGAGAACGAGGGCAGCACCTGAATAAGAAGTTTCAGAAAATCAATCTATTGGACATAAGGATTTAAACTGGCAAACATATGCTGAAATTCTATAGGAGTTCCTGAGTTTGTAGCCAAGTTAAAAGTAGTTTATCAAGCCCTTTTTAGTCTTTCCTGTTACTGATGAAAAGAGATGCAGCAATTTTTCTTTATTGCTGTTTTCTCAGGAAGAATATGGATACTCTCCAGCTGATGTTCATGTAATTGGCCACAGCCTTGGAGCACATGCTGCTGGTGAGGCTGGCAAGAGGAGGCCAGGGATTGGAAGAATAACTGGTGAGTCAGTGACTTCAGCCACAGCTCACAGAAAAGCCACTGTCATAGTTTAAACCCAGCCAGCAACCAAGCTCTATGCAGCTGCTCACTCACTCCCCCATCAGCAGAGCTGAGGAGAGAATCAGGAGAGTAAAAGCTAGAACACTCATTGGATAAGATAAAAACAGTCTGATAGGGAAAGCAAAAGCCATTCATGCAAGAAGAGCAGAACAAAACAAGGAATTCATTCACTACTTCCCATGGTCAGGCAGGTGTTCAGCCACCTCCAGGAGAACAGGGCCTTAAGACAAGCAACTCTTGAAGACAAACACCACCAGTCCTCATTTCCCCCTCTTCCTCCTTCTTCCTCACACTTTATATACTGAGCATGATATCGTATGGTGTGGAATCTCCCTTTGGGCCTGAGCATGATATCATATGGTGTGGAATCTCCCTTTGGGTATTTTGGGTCACCTCTCAGTCTCCCATGCACTCCCAACTTCCTTGGCAGCGTGGCAGTACGAAAAGTGGAAAAGGCTCTGTGCAATCACTGCTCAGCAATAACTAAAACATTTCTGTATTATCAACCCTGTGTTCAACACAAATCCGAAATGTAGCCCCATACTAGCCACTGTGAAGAAAATTAGCTCCACCCCATCCAAAACCAGCACAGCCACCAAACAAATCATTGCTGTTCGTTTTCGCTCACAATTGGTTTGACTGAGGCTGCAACATAGTCAAGGGTAATTTGAATATTATAAAATCAGCCTCTTCTCACAATACACCAAAGAGAAGTGCCCTGCTAAGTGTGGGAAAACAGCAAGATGATTATTTTGCTTGCATATATGTTACACAGCAAAGGAAATTTTTTAACATGTTCAGCATTTCCAGAGGTTAAAGCTATGGTTTTGATCTGCTTCTTCATCACACAGATAGTGCCAAGGGCATTGTGTGTTAATTGGAGTGACCTTTCATGCATAAAAGACAATTCTGGATATTATTAACACAACTCTTTTCAATTGTTACTTTTCCACAAGGATTTTGAGCTTCGTGAACCTTGGACCAATAGTCCACAAAATTCAGTTTAAAAGCAAACCCAAATGTGCTGCCCAGGGACAAGAATAGGTGCAAGCATAAGGTAGACAAACTGCAATCTGCAAGATTTTATAAGCTCCTGAAATTGCTGCAGTAATTTGGCAAGTAAATTAATTCCATTTACTGATAAGATCAAAAGCAAAGCTCATCACTTCAAAACTAGACATTTTTTCCCAAAACACTCTTGGAACCAGAAGTAGGCAGGCAGATTTCAACACCTCGAAGCACATGTGGTGCTGTCAGCAGAAATTCCTCTGAGAACTCCCAAGCAAGGTACACTAGAAATCACACACATAGATCAGGTATATGATGCACATAACAACCTCAGCTGGAGCAACATTATCAAAGGGAAGTTCAGTTAAAAAGAAAAAAAAATTCAAGTGTTGGGATTCAATACTGAATAATATAATGTGAGAGCCAGTAAAATTTAATAGGCTTAACACAGGGAATCCTTTTGACTCCCTGGAAGAAAAGCCACTTCCAGAGAGGGCACACATCAGCATGTTATTAATGTCTGTATTACTAGGGAACTATAGCAACTACAGATATGACATTCATTGTAGATAATCAATCAGGGTTAAGGAAAATGATTTTACATCTACATCTCTTTATCTATACATAACACTAGTATTTTTCTTTCAGGACTGGACCCTGCTCAACCTTATTTTCAAGGCACTCCAATTGAAGTCAGACTGGATAAATCCGATGCAGATTTTGTTGACATTATCCACACAGACTCAGCTCCCACAATCCCCAACTTAGGTGAGTATTCAGCTCTACTGTATTAACCCTGAATTATTTATGCCTTGCAGCACTGTAGTGTTTGAATTGTTCATCAAGAATCTGTTGTGCTGCATCACAGGCACAGAACAAATACACCACACTGGTCACCCCTCATATCCTAAAACAGCATGCACAGACAAACTTGAAGCCAGTAGAGACAGGTATGAGACAGTATTAGTTTAAACCATGCTTATCTGTGTTTTAAATGCTTCAGGTTTTGGCATGAGCCCAGCTATAGGACACATTGACTTCTATCCAAATGGAGGGAAGCAAATGCCAGGCTGTGGGAAGAACCCTGTTTCACAGATCGTAGATCTCGATGGCATTTGGGAAGGTAAGTTTGTGGATTATATTAAAATTCAGGAGAGCTCACCCCTCACAGTGCAACCACTTAACTTTCCTTGATTCATGTGTTTTGCATTAACTTTTGGTGTGTCCATCAATGGCAGCTGCAGGGTGAAGTGAAACTGTTAATGTGCTCAAAACAGCATTTGGCAGAGCTTATGTAAAAATAAACAAGACAGAGGGTTTGCCTTGGAAAACATGCCTGGTCTAAAGTAGATAATAGCACAAACAAAATTGACCGGAACTGTGTCAAAGATTTTGAAGAGTCTGTGGCACAACATCACACTTCATGTCTAGCTGCCCAGTAGCAGCACTGGTGGAGTAGGACAAGGATGCTCACAGCTACTCCTGTTAGGGTATCCTCAGCTGAAATTCTTCTGTGATAGAACACTTGATAGTATTCTTTCTTAAATTACTAAATACAATCTGAGTTGCATTGAAGTGATGTCACTGTATCTATTTATAGGCAGCTAAAAAGAGATTGGCACATAGCTGCTCAAAGACACTGCTCTTTGTTGCTTTGTGTGGTTCCAATAAAACCTCTAAGTATTTGAATATTTCTATGTGTCTTCATAGAATTAAATTACATCTAACATATTAAAAAAACCAAAACAAAAACCCCCAAAGATTTCTGATGTGGGGATTTTTCAGTATATTATCTGAGCTCTTTCATACACTACTGCAAAAACCATAAGCACTAGGAATCTATGAAGTGATTTGTGATAACTTGCCTTTTACTCCAGGTTTAATTCAATGCCTCTGGAAGCATTACTTTTTCTTTCTCCCTCTTCTATTTCATTTTTCATTTTTTTGGTAAACTTGTTATCAATAATGGGGAATTAAAGCACAAAGAATTGACTGTG
>NW_008693015.1:17213-18242 GCF_000695815.1 Acanthisitta chloris | reverse complement strand
TGGGATGGATGGGATGGGATGGGGTGGATGGGGTGGATGGGATGGGATGGACGGCCACGGGTGGATCTATCGAGGCTCCAGGGACAGATGGACAGAAAGAGGAGGCGAAGGAGGTGCTGGAGGTGACAGCAAGCTCCGCACCCTCCCTGCGGGGCAGTTTTGGGAATAAAGGCATGAACCTGTGTCTGGCTCATCCATGCCCCCAGAGACACGAGGGGAGGGCAGGGAGGGCAGTGGGGGATGCCCTAGGGGGATCGGGGAGCTGCGCCAAGCCAGGACAGCTCCGCGGGAGCAGACACACCTGGGGCTGTGCCCTGACAGGGACTGGAGAGCGAGCACAGAGAACTGATGGTGTCAGGAAATACACCTCAATAATGTGCACACCTGGAGCCCTGCTAGTGCAGCTGTTTGAGCTCCAGATGTGCAGGTGTTTAAACCCAGATGTGCAGGTATTTGTACCCCAGGTATTTAAGCCCCAGATGTGCAGGTATGTAAGCTCCAGATGTGCATGTGTTTAACCTCCAGGTGTGCAGGTGTTTAACCCTCCAGAGTAAGTCACGTTTGTGATAAATAAAGCTCTCTACAGCAAGTCTTTCTCTCTTACTGAACTGAATTTCATCTGCAGGTTCCTCAGGATCTTTAGGCAGAAGAACTTCAGTTGGACACTTACCTGAGCTCAGCAAGGTTCCTCTCAGAGATGTTTATGCCCTCTCAGCCTCTTCCTGATAACTTACATACAGCAATGCATTTGACCCAACTGAAGGCAGAATCCCCTGACCTGCTGCCCACGCTGTGGGATGAGCTCAGCACAGGGCAGGATCTAGGGAAAACTTTCATCCCTGCTGGGAAGGTTTCCCTGCTCAGCTCTGGGTGCTTGGGGCCAGGGAGAGGGTGTTGCACAAGGATTGGGGCAGGGATGGGTCTGGTGCTCTCGCAGAATTCCCAGAACTGAGGCACAGGGTGTCAGCAGTGTCTGTTCCCTGTTCAATGGGTCAGTGCGGTGCACTCACAGCTGTGTCTAGAGGAAAG
>NW_008693015.1:16474-17185 GCF_000695815.1 Acanthisitta chloris | reverse complement strand
TGAGTGCAAAGTTTCCAAATGTGCCCTAGAAATGATCCCTCTGGGCCAGCTGCTTCTTGTCCCCCCACCTATGCCATGGGAGGTGCTGCCAGTGCCTCAGCACTTGTTCCTCAGCATGTTTTCCATGAGCTGCTCAGGGTTAGCAAAGCTCTGAGCTCTGCCAGGACCTCTCCCTGCTGCTGCTGGTCTGAAAACAAAGCCTGCTGGAAGGGCAACTCCGGAGCACACAGGGCACAGCCATGAGCAGAGCACTGATCCCACAGTGCAGCTGGTGAGCACGGAGTCAGGTGTCACTGCTGTGTACCAATCACCCTTGCTAATTGGCAGCAAAACATCTGATTATTCTCAGGTGAGGAGCACAACAGGAATCTTTGTCAGTGTTCCAAAGGCTGGAGGAACCTTGTGCCTTGGTAGTCAGTGGGTTACCCTGTTAGCCCTGTATTTGGTAGGTTTACCTGCATTTTTTACACTGTGTGGTGTATAAACATATTCCTATCCCTCTGGTGTATAAACATCCCCTGGATTTCAGCCCCTGACCTCAGGGCTGGCTCTGTGTGAGTGGCTGTCCCACACCTGTGCCAAAGCCCAGAGCACAGACCCCACTCTCTGCAATATTGGCCTTCGGACTCTCTTTCTGCTCCAAGGACTCCCTGCATCCAAGCCCCTCAGTGAAGTCCCTTTCCCATATCCAGCCTGATGCCCTGAACCTCA
>NW_008693015.1:9140-16330 GCF_000695815.1 Acanthisitta chloris | reverse complement strand
CCGTGGCTCAGCTTTTCCCTGTCTCCCTGCTCTCAGTGCTCTGGTAGTGCTGTCTCTGTCCTCGCTATCCCCAGCTGTCCCAGCACAGCTCCCTGGGGCGTGCAGCCTGCCCTGCCAGCCTGGCCACAGCTGATCCCTGGCCCTGGAACGGGGAGATCTTCCAGGAAGGAGCAGCACAGGGTTTTTCCTGGCACTGGCTTGGCGTGTGTGCCCTGGATAGCTCCTGTGTGAGGGCATGGCAGGGATCAGGGCACGTGCTTCACTCTCTATTTCTAGCTGCAGAGGCACAGTGTGCCCTGCTGGTCACATCCCTTGTCCTGCTCATCTTCAGGGAGCTCTGCCAGGTGCTCCACAGGGGTGTCAGGACAGAGTGTGAGGAGGAGGGACCTGCAGAGCCCTTCACTGCCACTTACACCCAGGAATGGCAGGGTTAGATAGCTGAGAGCAGTGATGCACTTTGCCCCAAAATAGAAACAAAAGAAACTCTTTGATAGATGATTCACCTCCTGACTGAAGAAAGTGTCTATTCTACTGTGTTCTTCCTGCTGTAATTGCTCCCTGACTTTAAAAGGAAAGATCTTGAGCTAACCCAACACCTGAGGCAGCTTCTCACTCTGGGAGCAGAGAAGAAGTCACTTTTTGAGTCATGTTAGTGAAGTTGCTGCTTGCAGAGGAACAGTTGCTTCCTATGCTTAATTGGGGAGCCCCAAGAGTTGCACTGGTGTGGGCTGGAAATGGTTTTTCCTGTTACTCATGCCCAAGCCAGGGATCACATCTCATTTGATGCAGTACTTCCCTGTCCCATTGAGCAGCAGTTGTTAGTAGCTAAGGGTGAGTTCAGAGGTTACTCCTGGTTTGGCCTTTATGGCCCAGTTTATGGAGATTGGGAAGATTATGAGTCATTTTCTGTTTCCCTTTTCCCCTCTCAAGTACCTTCAGCATAGGCAGGCAGGAGGTTTGAATACTGAACAGCCACTGCCCTGGGCTTGTGGCTGTCACACCACTGCTGGTACAGACCAGGGGACATCTGTCTCCTTGCCCACCTGTGCACACCTGGCTGGGCTCATGTCCAGCCTCTGTCAGCAGCACCCTAGGGCCTGTCCCACCAGCTGAGCTCAGGTGTAAATCTGTTCCTGCGTTTCAGTTCTCTTCCATCAAACTAGAAAAACACCAATAACCTCTACATACAATTTCTGCATGTGTTTTCCCTGCCATCAGGTAAGTTCCTTAGAACACCTTCCCTCCTGCCCTTCCCATGCTCAGTTTGCCCTGTTCCTCAGCTCTGCAGGGGGCTGTGGTTTATTTGCCTGAAAGCCTGGAAGTGCCTCTCATTTCCGGTCAGTCTCAATCAGTTTGCTCCAGGGCTCTTCCTGGCGTGGCAGAGGTTCCATCCCCTCCTTTCCCCAGGGGAAGGACCCAGGTGTGCCACTGTGCCCCTTTGGGTTAAAGCAGAAGTTAGATGTTGGCAATCTTGTGCCTGTGATGGAAACCAAATAAATCTGCGCCTTGCCACTTGCTGTGTTTTCTGAGTTGGGTTTCTCCCAACTTCCCTAGCACACAGAGTCTCTTCCCTAAGCATCCTTTGATCTGGGGACAGTGGTGTCATTTCTCTGGGCTGTGTTGTCCACCCAGAGCAGGTCCTTTGTGCTCTGTAACACCTCTGCAGCAATGAGCAGTGAACATTTTGCCAAACACTCGTTTCCCAGTTACCTTTGAGAGGAACTTGTGTTGCAATGAATGGAATTGCTCATCCCTCTGCTTCGCTCGGGTTGCAGTGCAATTCCTGGGCTGGGGGAAGGGGTTGTCAGGCACAGTACTGGGTGACTCAGCCCTGTCACAGCACGATTTCTGCTCACTGACACTTCCCTGAGTGTCAGAGCCCATTCCACTCCTCTGCTCCTCTCTCCATCTCCAACTGGAACCATGGAGCAGCTCCCAACGGTGCTGGGTTTGCCCAGCCTCACCCAGGCTTTAATTGTGTGTTTTGTGAACACTCCAGTTAGGGAAACACCGATTTGTTTCATACAATCCTAGAATCTCCTGAGCTGGAAGGGATACACAAGGGACACTGTCCTTGCACAGACACCTCAACAATGCACCCTGTGCACTCCCTGAGCTCTGTCAGCCTTGGGGCTGTGCCCACCGCCCTGGGAGCTGTTCAGTGCCCAAATACCTCTGGGAAAAGAACCTCCTAACATGCACCCTAACCCTCCCCTGGCACAGCTCCAGCTGCTCCCTGTGTCCTGTCACTGCTCACACAGAGCAGAGATCGGTGCTGCCCCTTGGGAGGAGCTGCAGACCCTGAGGTGTCCTCTCAGTTTTGACAGGCTGCAAGGAGCATCCCTCAGACCTGTGTGTGGGATCCACAGAAATGCAGGACATGGCATTTTTTCCTGATGCAGCTTTCCTAGTTTGGGATAGGAAAGGCTGAATGAAGACTGTTTGTTCCCCTCTCACCATGCTGATTGCAGGGTGAGATCTTGGGAGGGTCAAGGTATGATTTCAGGGGGTCACAGGTCCACATGGGCCAAATTCAGGGCTTAAAAATAAACAGGTTAGCATCTGTGGCTACTCCTTCCCTGGGAGTGTTCTAGGCCGGGTTGGATGGGGCTTGGAGCAACCTGGGCTGATGGGAGATGTCTCTGCCCATGGCAGGAGTGGGATGGGGTGAGCTTTAAGGTCCTTCCAACCCATTGTATCATTCCATAAATGAACTGTTGAAACCTTTCCAAAGGCAGGTGAAGATGCTGCTTTGCCCCTGTCCAACAGGGTGATGGTGAGCTTGGTTGGCTTCCAGACTCGTCATCCTCCCAAACTGATTATTTCAGTAAGAATTAAAAGTATATTGAAAATAATATAGGAGTGTTTTAGCTGTCGGGAAATAATGAGTGTTGAAGCAAGTAGCACTGACATATGGTGGAGCTAAATCGGGTTGGAAGGCTCAGAAAGAGATGTCAGTGGATGTTGGTAATAGAATATGTTACTACAGGCTCCATATAGTGACATATTTCAAGCTCTTCTCTCTCAGATCTGTCTGCCCTGTGCACCTTGTGGCAACAGTGGTGTGTGATGGGGAGTGAATTCCAAACCAGCAGCAGCTGCTACATGTGTTCTGGGTATTTTCCTGCCCCACTGTGCTGCTGCAGGAGGGTCAGTGGGGCCAGGGCTGTGTGTGACCTCCAGAGCTGTGGCACTGCGGGTGCTTTGTGCCCCAGTCTCGGAGAGCAGCAGGAGAGGCTTGTGGCCCACAAGAGCTGCTGTCCTCAGGCATGAGTCCCTGCCACACCAGCTGGAGCCAGCAGTGCTGCTAGGGCAGGCAGGGCAGGGCTGTGCTCTCCCTGCAGCCCCACAAGCTCCAGGTACCCCAGGTACCTGTGCCAGCTGTGCAGCAACTTGCTGGGGAAGGTCCTCGAAATGTTCAACACGTTTCACCACAAAAAGAGAACAGAATGTGGTTGCTTATAGCTAGGGCTTGAGCTGTAAAACGTAGGAGGGAATAGCCTCAGCCTTTGGATGTGTCCTGGGCTCTCACAGCTGTGGGATGGCCAGGAGTGTGTTCCCAGGGGGGTCATGGTGCTCAGGGAGGTGCCAGGGCAGGGATGGGAGGAGGAACAGCAGCTTCCCTGACTCAGGAGACCTGCAGCTCCTCACTGCCCCTCAGCTGCATCCAGGAGCCCTCAACTGCTTGTCTGCTAGAGAAGGTATCACAGATACTTGGCAAAACTGGAGAGCTGCCATCACAGTGGATGTTGCTATGTGTTGGCCACTGGTGTTAGTGATTAAGTACTTCTTCTCAAGCTGGGCAGCTGGAGAAGGGACATTGGCTTGAGTCCTGCAGTGCTGAGAGAGACTGGAGCTGTGTCCCAGGGCACAGCAGGAGCTGTGCAGTGCAGACTGGCACTGGAGCTGTATCCTAGCACTGGAGCTGTGTCCCAGGGCACAGCAGGAGCTGTGCAATACAGACTGGCACTGTGTCAGCAGCCAGGGCAAACAGCAGCCTGAAGCAAACAACACAGGCATTGACTGAGTGCTTGTTTCAGTGGTTTGGACTGCACTGTATCCCTGCCACGAGCTTAGGAAGTGTTTGCAGCCACTTCCCAGCTGAGGATTACGGACCGAAAAGGAGATCCTGCTCGTAAGGAATGCAAGATTAATTAGCAGTGCAAGTTGTCTCTGCCTTTAAACTCTCTCAAGTCACAATTCCAAAGTGAAGCTTTTTCATGGATTCATTTGCATTTCGGTGTCATAAAACCTACCAACATGACATACCCATAGAAAATAACTATTCAAGTTGCTGTTTAGTGTATTCCAAGCCCTGGCAGGTTACCTGGGCAGGTACCATCAGGGAGTCTGACTGGAGTAATTGGGTTCAGGTTCTCCTCTCTTTGCTGGTTTGCTTTTGCTGTCACCCACATGGACATTTGTAGCTTATTGCAGGACTGCAGCACACATCTGCTCAGTAACTTCCAATTTTACTGGTTTCTATACAGCGTTTCCAAGGTTTGAACTTTCTTCTTTATCCTCACACTGATATTTTTGCCAGAACTCTCCACTTCTCCTGTCTATGCTGCTGGAGCCTTCCCCTTGGTGGTGAGCAGGGCAAGGAAACACCCAGGAAAATCCCAGATCCCTCTGGAGGACATCCACGGGGGAACAGGGAGCCCCAGACCCATGTGCCTTCACCCTCCCCAGACAGGATAAATAGCCACTGAAATTATCTTAGTTGTTAGGCCCTGGAAAACACCTTTCCATGGAGAGCTGCTAAGCCCTGCCCTGAGACACGTTGCTGAGTGATGTCTGTCAATCCAGTTCAGTTTGCTCTTTGCTTTCTCTCCATCTGTACAAACCTCTCAGTGACTTGTGTGCACAAGCACCAGGTCTCAAGCCCCAATCCAGCACTGGGTTCCAGGCACTCTCATAGAAACTGAAAGAGAAGGTGTTTTCCCTCTAATCAAAGCCAAGTTGTTCTCTTCAGGGATTCAGAAGGCATGGGAGGCAGTGGGGAGAGCTCAGCTTACTAATAAGCCCTACAGCAAAAATCTCCTTGTGGCAGAGGTGTTGCTGTAGGATGTTGAGCTGCTTAAGAGTCAGAGAAGGGAAGCTTTGAAGAGAAAGTCACGCAGTGCATTGCAGAGCAGGTGCTGGGGGAGGAGGCACTGCCTGACACCCTGCACTCAGCCACAGCAGTGAGGGAGCAGTGCTGCATCTGCTGTGAAACCAGAAGGGAACTGCTGCTCCTGCTGGAGAGGAAAACTGGTGGGGCTGGAAAAGCTGCTGTCTCCCACCTGGGCTGCTGGAAACTTGTTGCTTCTGGAGAACCGAAGGAGTTTGGAGTGATTGCAGCCACCTGCCTGGAAATGGCTCAGCAGCTCCTGTGGGGGTGGGAGCAGGTCCTGCCTGTGCTTCTCCCCAGCCCAGAGCTCTTTGTCAAGTGCCAGCAGAGGTGTGCTGGGATGTGGAGATGGAAGAGCCAGGGAATGAAATTCCTGACAGTTTGAAGCAGCCCAAGAGGGCTGGGGATAACAGGTATGGATAGTCTCATAGAGGAAGTCCGGGCACTCCAGGATGTCCAGACTTAGGCAAACAGATGAAATGCTGGAGGGAGGTGTGAGAGGACCAGGCTGCTATGTGGAAAGCTGTTGTGTGGTTGTACATCTGCTGATCAGTTTTGGGGAGGGCTGGGATGCTCTGGAGCTCCTGCTCATGGGTTCACCTTGCCCTGGCACATTTCCCATCCTGCTGCAGGTGCTTTGTGTCCTCTCTCAGGTCCTGATTATGGAGATTTATGCTTGTCCTTGTCTGGAGAGTTGAGTCAGTGTAATAACACCCAAAGTGCAGTGTGAGCTGACAGTAACAGGGATGGACCTGCATCTCCATCCTGTGTGCACTCAGCCAGAAAATGAAGGTGCTGCTGGGGATTAGGCTGTAATGCTAACAGATCCCTCCTCATTTGGGGCATTGTTTGAGCAGGTCCTATAAATTTAGTGCTGTTTAGGCTGACTAACTGTCGGGCAGCACCTTCTCAGTCCTTAGGTCTCGCTGCACAGTGGGAGGAATGTGGTTAGTGGGAGAGATGTGGCATTGCTGGTGTGAGGTACAACAGGGGCAAGTGCTGGTCCTGGCCTTGGGTCATAACCACCCCATGGAATGCTCCAGGCTGGGACAGAGGTGCTGGAAAGCTCTGTGGGGGTCCTGGTGACAGTGACTGGATGTGAGCCCAGATGTGCCCAGGTGGGCAAGAGGCCAATGGCACCTGGTTTATACCAGCCCCAGGGCAGCAGCAGGACCAGGCAGGGATTGTCCCCTGTGAGCAGCTGAGGGAGCTGTGGGAGCTCAATCTGGAGAAAAGGAGACTCAGGGGAACCTTCTGCTCTCTCCACCTCCTGCCAGGAGGTGCAGCCAGGTGGGGTCAGGCTCTGCTCCCAGGGAACAAGGGACAGGACAGGAAGAAACACCTCAAGCTGTGCCAGGGGAGGTTTAGGATGAATATTGGCACAATTCTTTCCTGGAAAGGTCTGTCCACCCCTGGCACAGCTGCCCAGGGCAGGGCTGGAGTCACATCCCTGGGGGGTTTAACAGCCACGTGGATGTGGCACTTGGGGACATGGTCAGTGGTGGCCTTGGCAGTGCTGGGAAAGGGTTGGACTTAATGGTCTCGGAGAGCTTTTCCAGCCTCAAGGATTCTGAGATTTTATGACTCTCAGGTTGTTTGTTCGCAGTGCGAAGGGAGATCTGGTTTTGGTCAAAGACAGGAATGATTCTCCCGTTTGTGGTCCTGCCTGTCTCGCTCTGGCTGTGCTCGCACATCCCGGGAAAGCCACGGTGGTTTCCCGGGAGCAGCAGTGCTCTCTGCTGTCCTCAGCTGCCGCTGCAGCAGGGACGTTAGAGCCACCTCCTCCCACCCCCTGTCGTGTTATTCCCAGCTAGCAGGGCGGGACGGGATCAAAGACAGGAATGATTCTCCCGTTTGTGGTCCTGCCTGTCTCGCTCTGGCTGTGCTCGCACATCCCGGGAAAGCCACGGTGGTTTCCCGGGAGCAGCAGTGCTCTCTGCTGTCCTCAGCTGCCGCTGCAGCAGGGACGTTAGAGCCACCTCCTCCCACCCCCTGTCGTGTTATTCCCAGCTAGCAGGGCGGGACGGGATATTCCTCCCTGTGAGGTGCTGAGACACTGGCACAGGTAGAGCAGCTG
>NW_008693015.1:3713-9050 GCF_000695815.1 Acanthisitta chloris | reverse complement strand
TGGCAGGGGGTGGGACTGGATGAACTTGTAAGGTCCTTCCAACATAAACTGTTCCGGGATTCGATGATCCTTCTTTGTGCTTGCAGTCTTTAAATGGTAATCCTGATCTTCCAAACTGGGGAAGGCTCATGATCTTCCCCACCTGAAAGTGGTGCTAGGACACAGGTGTTCTGCAGGTTGCAAACTCTTGTACATGTTGTGCCTTTCTGTGTATGGAAAGAGAAAACATTTGGAATGGGAAGGACTTTACAAACAGCTTTTAATTCTTAGGGTTTTCTTAAGCTTATGATGCTTAAAAATGCAAGTAAGAGATACAGAGCCCCTAGAAACTGGGAAAAGTGATGCGGCTGTCACTGAAACGGCTGGTTTTCCTATGACTTTCCATCATGAGTAGAAAGGGAAGAAACTCCTCGTCCCCACTTGGTGGCGCCAATGGTCCTTATCACACCACACTCAGCCGAGTTTTGCCATCAAAACCACTTAAACTTTGGGTTCTCTCAGCCAGAGCTTCTACACATGAATGAAAACAGGAACGAGGAGGATTTTTTTGTTTAATGACTACAAAATTATGGAGATTTATCCTAATGGAGCAGCTTCTCTGGGTCGTGGGTTTTCATCTCTCTTTCAAGCGAGGAATGTGTAAAACACAGGGAAATGCCTCTGAAGCTGTTCCCAAGCCCTCACACACTCGGAGCCTGTGGGTGGAATAGCAATGAAGGAAAAGTGTTTTGTATGGAAATGCTCCTTCACCGGGTAAAGGTTAAGGATTCATTTTTACACTCTTAGCAGTGGCTGCATAATTGCTGTCTGCTAATCCAGGGAATGCAGGGATGGATGGAGAGTTGCAGGCCCAAAAGGCAGAGGAGACAGGCAGCATGGTTGGTTCCAGCCAGAAACTCCCTAGGACACCCAACATTCATATTCCTTTCTTGCCTCCTGACACTTCTCATGTGTCCTTGTCTCACTGTGTGCTCTGTGTGCTCTGCCCAGGCACAGCTGCAGCTCCAGCACCAGCTCCAGGTCCATGAAGCCTGGAGCTCCTAGTGCTCAGGCACTGGCACAGGTTGTCCAGAGCAGCTGTGGACTCCATCCCTGGGAGTGTTCCAGGCCAGGTTGGATAGGGCTTGGAGCAACCTGGGCTGGTGGGAGGTGCTCCTGACCATGGCAGTGGATAGAACAGGATGTTCTTTAAGGTCCCTTCCAACCCAAACTGTTCCACAATTCTCTGACCCTTTTTCCAATCCTTTCCCACTGCTGAGGTGAGTTGGGGTGCACAGCCCCAGACAGGCAGGGAGGACACTCAGATGAGTTGCCCAAGGGCAGTAGCAGAGAAGCAATCCCTGATGTCTTCTCTGGGAACCTGTTGCTGGGGAACACCTTCACTTCTGTAACCCCATGTGGGCAGCTGCAGGTAGGCAAGTGTGAATCTTGCTTAAACTGCTTAGGTTTAGCATTTTTCTTCCCAGCTGCTTGCAGGAAATTGGGCACTCACTACCCTAATTAACTATTGAATGGGAAGTGTCTGATCTGCACAGATACAGAGCACTTGTTGCTCCAGGAGACACTGAAGTGAGTGATGAGTTTAGCATTGGGCTGATTCTTCCCAGAGGCAGTCTGTGCCTGGTGATTGACCCTTCAACATGGAATATTGACTGCATGGATCAATGTGCTGTGAAGGGCTCAGCCCCCTGTATTTGTCTCACCAGCTCTGAGGGGCTGGAGAGCCTCCTGCAACGGCACCTGGAGAGCTGTTCCCGGGAAATCCATTGCTGATACAAATGCAAGTCATAGATCTAACTGCAGAAAGATCTAAAAGCAGCTTTATCTCCATATTCAGGGCTCAGGGAGCACCTGGACGATGCTCTTAGCCTTGTGGTTTAGTTTTAGATAGTTCTGCAAGGAGAAGGGACTTGGTCTTGATGATTCTTCTGGGTTCCTTTCAGCTTGGGATGCTCTATGAGTCTATGATTCCATTCCCTCTCCTAGTTTGCCACCTCCTTCTTGACATCACATTATCACTTAGACTCTAAAAGACCTCCAAGATCACCAGGTCCAACCTTTGACCAAATCTCACCATTGCCACTGAACCATAGCATAAGTGCCACATCCACTCTGAACACCTCCAGGGATGGTGACTCCACCAGTGCCCTGGGCAGCTCCTTTCAATGCTCAGCCACTCTCAGTAGGGAAATCATTCCCAGAGCCTCCCCTGGTGCAATGTGAGGCCATTTCCCCTTGGGCTGTCTTCAGAGGAGAGGCCAACCCCAAATGACTCCGTTGTGTCTCCTGGGACCTCAGTGCTCCTCTCCACAGAGCAATTTGCCCGTGTGGGCTGGGGGGTTTCTTCCTCAGGGACTTTGCTGCTTGCAGAGCCAAGGCTGAGCAGCTGGAGTGAGCTGAGCTCTGGGGACCACTGGGCTCCTTTGCAGATGCCACCGTTGTGTGGGGCAGGTCCCCTGGACACACTCAGGGGGATGAGTTCCTTCTCTTCCCTCCTCTGTGCCCACCATGGGGTGGTTCAGGAGCTCCTTACACGGCCTGGGGGTTCCCTGCCCATTCCCACTCAGCTTTCTGTGGGAAGCACCGGAGAGGGGGCAGTTTCCATGTGGTCGTCCTGTGATAACAGCAGGTCCTGCATGGCATCTCGGGAGTCAGAATGCACTGCAGCGTTTGGGGAGAAGAAGTTAGGACGAACTGGAGTGTGGGGAGGAGACCGAGAGGCTGTTTGCAGGATGCTCTCCCGGCACCGCAGGCAGCACGGGGCAGTGCTCCCTCTCCCTTGGGATCCACATCCCACTGCATCCCACTGCATCCCATCGCATCCCGCCGGGCCCTCCCGTCCGACACGTGTCTGTCAGGGGCTGTCAAAGACAGAACGTGTTAACTGCACCTTGGGCTGGGGCAGGGACAGTGCTCAGCTCCGGCCGCAGCCTCTGCCAGCAGGGACAGGTTTAGTGCCTGTGCCTCTGCTTCAAAAAAGCAGTAATAATAAGGAGCTAATCGAGGGAAAAAAGCATTTCCTTCAATTATTTTTTAATTAGTAACTTACAACAAATTTCTCGTTAGTCGGTGAGGGCTTAGAGCTCCACACGCTGGTTGTGGCTGCTTGGAGTGCACAGACCGAGGAGGGTCTCCCTGGCTGCTGCAATGAAATATTAATTGGCTAAAAGCTTTAATATAGATTTTTAAAGCAGCTTTTTTTCCTTTTCAGTTTAATGTATTAGAACTGTAAACTGCCTTAACGGAGGCAGATGAGAACCTGACTTTGTGCCACTGAGTTCATTTCCTGCTGGTTCTTCAGTCTTCACTTGTAGGAGGAATTAAGGCAGAATTAGGAATGGAGCAGGAGAGGAAATGCAAAAGACAAATGAGGGGAGAGAGAACAAATCAGTGAGAAGCTTGGTGTGATAAAGCAGGAGTGTTGGACAAGGAAATGAACTCGTGAGGATTTTGTACCCCTTGCTCTAGGCAGAGAAATGCATAAATTCACTCCTGAATCCTTTCAGCTCAGAAACACATGGAATTCAGCCTTTGGGTTCCTGCACATACAGCTTTAACCCTGGTTTGACCACCTGAGCTCTGCTGGGTCACTGCAGGTTCCCCAGCATTGCACAGTGCTGCTGCTGAGTGCACAGCCCCAGAGAGGTGAACTGTGTCGGTGTTTTCTTGGTGGTGTAGGAGCTAACTGGGGAGTAACATCCATTCTAATACAGGAGTTTCCTGGGAGGGATCTGTGCCTGAGGAACAACAGCAGCAGAGCTTGCAGGGAGGGTAGAGCTGCTCCGGAGTGAGCCAGGGGCACTCAGGGTGCCTGGCACACAGCAACCCAACACGGAGCCCTGAGCTGTGCTGGGTCGTAGCTAATGGTCCAGGAGTTGCCTCTAGGCCATGGAATCCTACAATCCCAGACTGGTTTGGGTTGGAAGGACCTTAAAGCTCATCCAGTCCCATCCCTGCCATGGGCAGGAACATGTCCCACTAGCCCAGGTTGCTCCAAGCCCCATCCAACCTGACTTTGATTGATTTGGTGCCTGACTAACCATAAAATATGTGGTTACAGTAGATTAGTTAATCCAGGAAAATTTATAAATTGGTTTCTATGCTTTATTTCCAAAGTAACTCTTTGCAGTTGACCAAAGCAATCAGTCCAGTGGAGGCGATGGGGAAGGGCTCAGCACCCTGCACTGGCACAGAGATGTCAGGTTGGTTCAAAGGGAGAGGCTTTGGTGGACAAATACATCTATTTCTTTTAACTGGTACTTAGCATTCCCTTCACCCCACCGCCCCCACTTTGTCCAGGCAGTTTGGAGGGATAAGGACAAGAAAACAAAGGCCGAAGCATCCAACCCATGGCCGTGGGGGTGTTTGCAGCTGGACCCCTCCCTGTCCCTCTGCCCTCCCCGTGGGCAGTGTCTGGCTCCAGGGGTCTGCAGACAGCTGTCTGCTGCCTTTCCTCCCCAGCTCCTCAGCCTGCAGCTCCTGGCCTTGCTGGGAAGAGGATGTGCTCAGAAATGTGATATTCCTCTCTCCCTGCTTGGCTCCCTCCCAGTGCCCTTCCGTCCCACGGGCTGAAGGATCAGGTCAGCATCAGCTCCTGCAATGTTCTCTTTGCTGAGGAGGAACTTCTTGGCTCTGGAGTGACTCTTGTGGAGTTTCTCCTCCAGTCTTCTACTAATGTTCATTTGCTTCATGTTGAGAATCTCATTCTAACATTTAAATTTAGTTTATATTAACTTCCTGTAGTAACCTCTATGATCTCCTGCCAAGCTGGCACTGTCTCCTTACCCAGTGTTTGTGACTGGGGTTTGATTTCATGGTCAGATCATGTCTGGGGTTTGATATTGTGGTCAGGTCATGTCTGGGGTTTGATTTCAGGATCAGATTGTGGTTGGGCTGTGATTTCTTGGTCAGATCATGGTTGGGGTCTGATTTCCCAGTCAGCTGATGAGTGCCCCGTGGTGGCTGCAGACAGGGGTCAGGGTGGGCTCGGTGGGGGCTGCTCTCTGCCACTCCCATCACATGTGGCCAGGAAGACACGAGATGGGAATTGCTTCTTGTCCTTCATTCCTTGCTTTTTCCCTCTCTCCTCATTTCCAGCACAGCTGTGTTTTCCACTCACAGCAACTCAAACCATGTTAGCAATCAAGATGCAACAAGACACCAAACCCAATATTTCACTGCAACTCCAGTGTATAATTTTCCTGTTCATCTCCCAGCCTGTAACACTGTCAGGGAGTTGATCAAGCGTCTCTAGAAAGATTTCTCCTTTAGAAATTAGTGTTTCTGGCATGCCAGCACACTGCTTTCTTCATTGCAGATGTTTGGGGGGTTTCCCTG
>NW_008693015.1:0-3675 GCF_000695815.1 Acanthisitta chloris | reverse complement strand
CTGAAATAACCATCTCAGTGTGTCACCCAAAGGGTTGGTGCTGGAGGTAGCTGCTCCTGGAGAATTTAAGCAGAGGAACTGTTGAAGAATCCTTAAGGAAATAAACTATTGGTTCAATAGGACATCTCTTGCTCTGGAGCAATGACAGGGGTGAGAGGAACAGGCAGAGAGGCACAGCCTGAGTTGTCTCAGGAGTGGAGAGGTTGTTTAGCTGGGACAAACGGGAGCTGCTGCTGTGGGTGCAGGAAGGACCTTGAAGCCCCTCCAGTCCCAGCCCCTGCCATAGGCAAGGACACCTCCCACCACTCCAGGCTGCTCAGAGCCCACCCAGACTGTGCTTTCCTGGCTCAGCACCCCCTCTCTCTCTGCTGGCACAGTGGCAGCCACCCAGGCTGGGCATGGCTGTGGCTTCACAGCTAATGCAGCCGGAGATGCATTTCCTCAGCCTTAAGAGTGTTCTCAGGGCAAAGCTCAGCCATTTCCTTCCACTCAGGGAGGACTGGGAAAACCTCTGGAGCCACTTATGTTTAAGTCTGAATGGACTGAAGCTTTCCTTGTCCCAGTGTGTTTCCTCGTCCCAGAGTTGCCCAACCCAATGCTGTTTTGCTCAGTTCCAAGCCAGTGTGAGTTAGTGCTGGTTTTCTGCAGCCACGTGCTCCCTGCTCACCCTGTTTAAATGTGCTTTCCATGAGTGTTTCTGCTTTCTGCAAAAGCACTTTAATATTTCTGTTTACCCTTTTGGAGACAAAATCAATATTTGTTAGCTGCAATTATGAGGATGATGGATGTGCTGTTGGTGACAGGGGAGGAGGAGGAACAGTGTTACTGCCCAGGCCTGCTCTTAATAAAAGCAGAGGGGAGAGACAAAGAGGTTGGCCTGACCCCCCATCCCAAGCCACGAGTTTGGGGTAAACTGGAAGCCTGTCCAGGGCTGGTTTCAATTGGAGCTGATTGCTGCTCCAGCCTCCCACGGAATGTTGGTTTAAATGGGACTTGGGTTTGCCTGGGCTGTCTGTGCCCCCTGGGGTTGTGTTGGTGCGGGTCCCACATGTCCCACTTGGCCCTGCAGATCTCCACCACGTCCACCCCTGGCAATGCCACAGGTGGATGCTGCATGGAGAGCTGCTCCTGCTGCCAGGAGGGCCAGTCCCTCCAGCTCCTGCCTTTCCCTGACATTTCAGGCTTGGATTGGCTCTGGATGAGCTGGAGACTTGTGGTATTGTCCAGCACGGGTGGGAGTCAGTCTCTGCTCCCAGGTAACAAGGGCTGCAACAAGAGGCAATAGCCTCAAGTTGCACCAGGTGAGGTTTAGGTTGGAGGTCAGAGAGAATACCTTCCTGGAAAGGGCTGTTCATCCCTGGCACAGCTGCCCAGGGCAGGGCTGGAGTCACATCCCTGGGGGGGTTTAAAAACCCTGTGGATGTGGTGGGGCCATGGTCTGTGGTGGTCTTAGTGCTGGGGAAGAGTTGGACTCGATGGTCTTAGCGGTCATTTCAAACTTCAGTGGCTCTGTGGCTCACAGGTTATGTGTTCACACTGGTAAGGGAAATGTGGCTCGGTAGAACCAAAGCACAGACTCGTTTAGGCTGGAAACTCCCTCTGAGCCCATCAAATCCAGCTGTTCCCTCAGGACTGCCAAGGCTACCACTACCATGTCCGCAGTGCCCAGTGCTGCCCTCAGGCAGTGCCCAGGGATGTCACTGCCCTGGGAGCCTGTCAACAGGGGCCGAGAGGGGGCTGAGCCTGCCTGGGGAACATTCTGCTCTCTGGCTGCAGGTTGAGCCTCTGGGAGGTATATGGAGGAACTGTGAGGTGATGTGGGCTGAGAGGAGACAGAGCACAGGAACAGAGCTCTGCTGGACAAGATCTGACAGGAGCTGTCAGTCCAGAGATTCAGATTCATAAAGCTACTGGTTTTACTTAACAGGGGCTTTTTCTCCTTATTCCTTCACTGAGATCTTACCAAGAGTCAAACATGGTTTTGCCAAGGAATTCTCCCAGGGTGCGTGAGGGGATGGGCACACTGCTCCCAGCTGTGTCTCTACAGGACCAGACACTTTGCAGAGTCACTTTGGTTTGCTGTTGCGTTTTTCCCTTCTCTCTGTGTTCAAGGTTAAACTTTGCCTACAGAGGCTGAGTTGGTGAGACAAAGAGCTCTGCTCAGGAGGGTGGGGAAGATAAATTTCACAGAAGATTTTCAGCTGCAGTACCTGAAGATAGATCAATATTTCCTATTTGCCATAGCACTAAGCTTATTTTCCTTCATCACTGAAGAGATACTCACTTGTGCCTTCTACCAGAACATTAAACTGTTCTCTGCTGATAAATGGTTAAGAAAGACAAACAATAGCACTTTCCAGGAGCTGCTTTATCTCACAGGGCTCCATCAGTCCTTGTGAGACACAGAAAAACCACAGTTCTGTCTTAACTTGGAGGGCCCAAGCTGCAGCCTGAGCTCCTGCTGGGTGAAACCCTCACGGACACTGCTCCTCCCTCTCAGTGCTGGGTCCCTGCACACTGCTGGTCTCTGCTGCCTGGGACCATACGCAACCATAAATTCTGCTCAGAAAATACCAGTGCAGGTGTTTAATCAGCCCTGGAATGGGGAGTATAAAGATGAGCACCCATGGACTGGTGATAACCCAACATTCTTCCCACAGCCCAAACTCCAGTGACCCTCTGAAGATGCCAGGCCTGGCCAGAGCCCTCCTGCAGGTCCTGCACCAGGCAGGACCTGTTAGCCTTGGCTTCAACAGATGGAAAACACACCTTAGAAGTGAAGAGCAAAGAAACTCGCCCTGAGATTCTTTGCAGAGCAAAGTGGCCTTGGGTCAACTATTTTCAGCCCATTTTTATACATAGAATCACAGAATCCCAGACTGGTTTGCTTGGAAGGACCTTAAAGCTCATCCCATCCCACCCCTGCCATGGACAGTGAGTGACACCTCCCACCGGCCCAGGGTGCTCCAAGCCCCATCCAGCCTGGCCTGGAACACTCCTAGGGATGGAGCAGCCACATCCCTACACCTTGTACAGCAATGGGGGAGGTGGCACACACATGATCTAGGAATTCCTGGAGCTCTGTGTTGCTCTGTGGCCCAGGCCCCTGTTCCTCAGAGGGCAGACAGGAGAGGTGGCTATGATGCAGTAGCATTTGACTCTGAACAAGGGGTGCCCCAGAGTAAAGCACTCAGCACAGCCTGTCAGCCTGGCACTGCTGGAGACACTCACTGCCACAGCGAGAGCCAAGCAGGGCTGAAAACATAGGGCTGGCATTTCCCCAGGGACTGGGAACAGATGGAGTTTACACAACTCAGGGGAACAGAACTGTGCAGGCTGTGAGCTCCATCCTGCTCTGCCGAGGGCAGGGACAGCTTGCTCGTGGCTTCAGAGAGTGCAGGAGCAGCTTCCTCCCAGGCTGCTTCTGCTTGCTTGGAGTTAGAAGCAAAGATCATCTCTGCTGACCTTGCTCTCTTCCTCCTGGGGATGCTGAACACACCAGGATCTCTGTGTGTGATGGAACAACTGTGTCCAGGGGCATTTTAGTCTTACATGGGGGATATTTTGTTTGTTTGGTTATTTAAAGGCAGTGATAATGATTTAGGGCTTAAAATCCCTTTGGATTCTGAGACAACTTCATTTTAGTGATCTCTCCCTCTCCCTCTCCCTCTCCCT
>NW_008693014.1:0-2689 GCF_000695815.1 Acanthisitta chloris | reverse complement strand
AGGGGACTCTGCCAAGAAGGTCTTTGAGGAGGCTTGCTGTCCTGAAGTCCAGGGCAGTGATCTTGCTGTATGCCTTCCTCACTGCCCTGAGAATCTCAAACTCCACCATCTCGTGGTCTTTACAGCCAAGGCTGCCTTGGAGCACCACATTCCTTACCAGCTCCTCCCTGTTGGTGAGCACAAGGTCCCACACAGCTCCTCTTATTGTTGTTTCCTCTATCTTCTGTGTAAGGAAGTTATCGTTAACACATTTAAGGAACCTCTCACTTTTGGGTCCCTCACTTTAAAACGGACGTTGAGGTGCTGGAGTGAGTTTAGCAAAGGGCAATGAGGCTCATAAAAGTTAGAAAAAATATTTTGTATGAGGAAGTGTTGAGGGTATTGGATTTGTTTAGCCTTGAGAAGTGGCGGCTCAGGGCTGACTTCATTGCTCTCTACAACTATTAAGAGGGGTGGGGGATAGTCTCTTCTGCCTTGCCTATAGTGTGAGGACTAGAGGCAGTATTCATAAGCTGAGACAGGGGAGATTCAGATGAGATGTTAGGAATAAATTTTTCACTGTTAGGGTGCTCAGGCACTGGAATAGATGGCCCAGGGAGGTGGTGTAGTCACCATCCCTGGAAGTGTTTAAGAGGCATCTGGATGTGTCTCTGGAGGATATGGTTTAGGGGTTACAGCAGTGTGGCAGGCTAATGGTTGGACCTCTTAGAGGTCTCCTCCAAACTTGATGTTTTTATGATACCACAGAGGCTTTACCCACTTGGCGTGTTGGATTGCAACACGTTTCACAATTATAGATAACCTGGGAGATATTGTCCACAGTTAAGTCCCCCCTTTGATCACATCGCATCTCTTCCTTGATTACCTGAGGCATCATGGGCCCACGGGGCCAGAAATAATTCACCCTTGTGTTGCCAGTCCAGATCCACCCGAGACACTTTTATCTTGGTACCCTGCTCCACCTGTTGGTTGTTGTGATGCTCTTCAGTCGCCTGACTCTCGGGTACGTGTGCATCTACATGATGTACTTTTACAACCAGCTTCTCTACCTGGGGAGCAACATCCTGCCACAATTCAGCAACCCAGATGGGTTTACCTCTGCACTGCCAATTGGTCTTTTTCCATCGTTCTAGCCACCCCCACAGAGCATTTGCTACCATTCACGAGTCAGTGTAGAGGTAGAGTGCTGGCCATTTCTCTTGTTCAATGATGCCTAAAGCCAGCTGGATGGCTTTCAGCTCTGCAACTTGACTTGATCTGCCTTGTCCCTCAATAGCTTCTGCAACTTGCTATGTAGGACTCCATATAGCAGCTCTCCATTTTTGATGGAAGGGCACAATCCAGTAGGAACTGTCAGTAAATAGAGCATATTGCTTTTCATTTTCTGGCACTTGATTATATGGTGGGGCCTCTTCAGCATGTTACTTTCTCCTCCTCCTCTGATGATGATACTCCAGAATTTTCTCCTTCAGGCCAGTTCGTGATGACTTCCAAGATCCCTGGGCGATTGGGATTTTCTGTTTGAGCTCGCTGTGTGATCAGAATGGCCTACTTACTTCACATAGCATCAGTGGCATAATGTGTGGAAGGGACATTGCCTTTGAACATCCAGCCCAACACTGGCAGTCAGGGTGCCATGAGGAGCTGTGCTTCACTGCCATCCACTTCTGAAGCAGCTGGAATTCCTTCATAAGCTGCTAATATCTCCTTTTTGATTGGAGCGCAGCAGGACTCAGATCCTTTGTATCCCCAGCTCTAGAAGCCCAGGGGTTGTCATCGCGTCAGCCCTGGTGGTTTCTGCCAGACAGTCCAGGAAGGATCATTCTCCGTGGCTGCAGTGTACAGCGCATTTTTTACATCTTGTCCTGTCCTGACTGGCCCAAGGGCTTACAGCATGAACAGTCTCCTGTTTAATTTGTTCAATAGCTTGTTGTTGTTCAAGATCCCACTTAAAATTGTTCTTCCGGGTTGCTTGGTAAGGGAGGGTTTACAATCTCATTGTAATCTGGGATATCATAGAATCATAAAATTTAAGGATTGGAATGGACTTAGCAGATCATCTAGTCCCAACCCCTCTGCCATGGGCAGGGATACCTCCTCGCTAAATCAGGTTTCTCAAGGCCTCATCCCGTCTGTCTTTAAACACCACCAGGGTTGGGGGATCCACTACTTCCCTGGCAACCTGTTCTAGTGTCTCACCACCCTTACAGTAAAAAACTTTTCCCTAAATATCTAGCCTAAATTTCGCTCCTTCAAGTTGAACCCATTACCCCTTGTTTTATGACCGCAGTCCATAATAAAGAGCCCCTCTGCATCTGCCTTGTAGGCCTTTCAGATACTGATAGGCTACCATGAGGTCTCCACCCAACCTTCTCTTCTCCATAAGCACTAACTGGGGAAGGAACTGTAGTCTTAGTTCCCTTGAACCCAGCTCTCCACAGATACTTTGGGTAATCTCATTTTGCTTGAAAAGATCAGCTACAATTTCATTGGCCTCATCACAGACGGCCACCAAATTCATCAGGCATGACTTGCCCCGGTGAAGCTATGGTGCTTATTACCAGTCTTTGCTTTTGATGGGCCTAAGCATAGCTTCCAGGAGAATCTGCTCCTTGGTATTGCCAGGCACAGAGGTGAGACTGCCTGGTTGATAGTACCCCGATTCTTCTGCTTTTCCCTTTTTAAAAAT
>NW_008693013.1:67966-72502 GCF_000695815.1 Acanthisitta chloris | reverse complement strand
CTGGGCTGCTAGTGCACACTGCCCAAGTGTTTCTCCTCACTGCAGGTTTCAATTAGTTTCCCACCCAACCTGTAGCTGTGCCTGGGATTGCCATGGCCCAGATGTTGGACCTGGCACTTCATTTTGTTAAGCTTCATGAGGTTTGCATTGGCCCACCTCTCAAGCCTGTCAAGGTCATTCTGGATGGCTCATCCCTTCCCTCCTTTCCCTCCCAGAAACGTTTTACACAGAGTGGGGAGACACAGGGAGGGGGATTATGGCTGTTAGGAGTTGCTGTGCACACTTCAGGTCATGCAAAAGGTTTATGGAATAGAGCAAAGTGAGAAGAATGCATGGGATTTAGTAAGAAAAAGAAGATGCTTTCATGTTTTAAGGCCCTGGAGTTGAAATCTGAAGCAGACAACAGACACAAAGCATTTCTCTGTAGTACTGCTGGCAGGGATTATAGGTGTCCTGGGACCAAGCAATAGGAAGCAGAAACATTGTAAATACCAGAGGGAACAAGATCAAGAACAGAATCTGCAAGAATTTCAGCAGACAGTTTAGCCCAAAAATAAAATATAATTTTATAGATTTGCATTGAACTCAGAGATGTCTGTGGCATTGTTTTATATAGGAAAAGTGAATAGTTGTTCTCTGTTTGTCCTAAAAGAGAAGTTTGGGAGTTGGGAGAGAAAAATATTGCCAAACAACCAGTCACCCAGTAAAACATAAAAAGACACTATGATAACTCCTAGTGAACCTGGTGGAGCCTGTGGAAGCAAAAACAGAAAAAATGTTAGAGAATATGCACTATTCATCTCTGGTGTGGCAATGCTCATGCAGTGACATTGTACAAGAGGTGATAAAAGGCAGTAGGGAGACATGAATAAAGAAAGTCAGGAGCACATGATTCATTAAAAAGGAGAATCCTCAAAACCATTTCACTTTTCAAACTGTTATTCAAGGCTTCCTTTAGGAAAAAAACTTTCTAAGCATGGAATCAAATGAGTTCCTAGTTCCCTTTGGTTAACAAAATTAAGACTCTAATTTTTACCTTGGAAAAAGACAACATAGTGAAAAAAAGTAGTAACTACCTCTTTAAAAAAAAAATCCATCAAAGTTGCTAAAGTTTTCAAACTTTATAACATTGTGAAAATGAAATGCCAGATTGCCACACAGTTTGGATCATAACATACAAGGTAGGTGTTTTCATGCTGCAGGATAATTACAAATAAATCTCCAGTTTCTACCTGCAGGAACAGCTACTGAAATTGCACAATGATAATTAACAGAATAACTCTATCTGATAAAACCTTAGGCCGTACAGAGATGAAAAACTGGTAAATGCAGAGGAGAAAACAAAAAATACAGATGTCTTTTAGACATTTATTTGACCATGCACAAAATCTTTGAACCTCTAGATTTTACACAATAACCCTGTAAATAACATTTTGTCTCAACAGAGTTTTATAAGTGTATGGTGGATAACACTGTGAATCTGAAAATGTAATAAAAATACCCCAGTATCAGATCCTTTAATATTGCCTTTATTACTGTAACATAGAGACTGCATGTGAATACAATACTTCTACATCTGTTGTGAGGGAGCTGTCTGTAGAGCTGGATTGGTGTTATCAGCATTTAACTCTGTGATTGGAATAGTGGCACTACACAGAAAACCTGTTACCAACTCCCAGTGTCTGGAGATATTCAGGGAGGGCTGGAGCATCTCCCCTATGAGGACAGGCTGAGGAAGTTGGGGTTGTTCAGCCTGGAGAAGAGAGGGTTGTGTGGAAATCTCATAGTAGCTTTTCAGGATCTGAAGGGGCCTACAAGGGAGCTGGAGAGGGACTCTTTGACGGGAACTGTAGTGATAGGACAAGTGGTAAAAGATTCACATTGAAGGAGGGGAAATTTAGGCTAGATATTAGGAAAAAGCTTTTTACTGTGAGGATGGTCAGACACTGAAACAGGCTGCCCAGGGAGGTAGTGGATGCCCTAATCCTGGCAGTGTTCACAGCCAGGTTGGATGAGCCTTGAGCAACCTGCTCTGGTGGGAGGTGTCCCTGCCCATGGCAGGGTTTGGGACTAGATGATCTGCAATGTCCATTCCACCCCCTAAAATTCTATGATATAATGTCATTATTTCAGGTCTGGATAATACTGCATATATACCATAACATGTAGTCCACTGTCCCAAATGAGCTCATGAAGTTTGGATCCTCAATAAACTGTCTTTGAAATAAAGTTTTCATTACATAGTCTATGTGTTTATTATTTCTCATGTAAAATATCCTTTCCATGATATAATTCATTATCTAGTAGGACATTATCAACATCAGTATTTAAATAACACCTTCCTCACTAACGAGAAAAGGATGTCAGATTAATCCTAGTATTGAGATTTTTTTTTGTCTTAAAGAATGGCTACCCATCAAATGTACCTTACCCAAAATGTAAAAAATAGTTTATTCTTTTCTTGCTTGTAACATCTTTCATTTAAATTCTGAGTGAAGCAAAGGTACAATCAGAAGAACATGCACAACCCAAAAATGTGAACTCCTGAAATCACAGTATCCATTTGCTGATGTGGATGGATACTTCGTGTTGATATTTTGTGTGTGTGCATGTGAACTTGTAGTTTTATTTGTTATTTACTATCTTTTAATCTAAGGTAACTCCTTAATGGTATTCTTCAGAGTTGATAACAAGGAAAAATGTGTTCTGTTTATTTTTAGATAACATGGACACATTCAAAGATTCCTATGGCAATAAATAGTCTTTGTGTTCATATTGCTATATAGAAATTTCAGCCAGTGCTTAAGCTTCATTACAGTATATAGCAGATATTACTTATGATAAAGTCATTAATAAATAATTTTCCTAACCATTAACAAGTATGAGCAGAAGGAAGTGGTTTCTGACTTCATACATTTGATGAAATACCTCTTAGGTTCTAAATTATGTAAAGGGCTGCTCAAAAATATGCACTTTATCACACTGAGATATTTGTTTATATTTCTTATATATTAGTATATCACCTAAGGAGTAAGAACATAATAATAAAACTAGTGACTATTCTTAAAGTCTGAAATAGCACATTTCAATAGTTTTTTACAGATTTTTTAAAGAAAACAAAATGAAACATTTATTGGCTGGAATTTAAATATTCTTTAATGATGGCAAGTATTATTAATGATTCATTTTGAAGAAAGAAATAATAGGATTATTATAGGCCCTAAAGCATGGAAGAAAAAACAGAAAATAAAATCTAGGTACCTGCTGAGCTTAGATTACATTTCACAATTACCTACAAACTAGCAGTCTTCAGAATTGAGTGTATCATCATGGACAACAGGGTGATAACAGCTGCTAAAATAAAATAAATCATGTTTGTATAGGGATTTGTAAATAATCAAGAGTACTTTAAAGAGAGTTAGTCTCAGCAAACTAAGACTCATTGCTGGCACCTCCAGGTAAAGAGTGAATACTGAGAAAATGTGCAAGTTGCTCCTTTGAATCAGGTTTTGCTTGTGTGGTGCAGGAGTTATTTCTAGCAGTTATCAAAGATTAGGTGATCCATTTGGTCTGGTTGTGCATCATGTATGATCAGAATCAAATGATCAAAATAAAATGTAGCAAGCAATGCATTAAAGAGGTGAATAGAAAGCCCTGCCAAACAATGAAAGCTTTCTACTGAAAAACCCTTTCAAGAAATGAAGGACTTGACAAAGTCAGGGACCTATGTTTTAGCACTTATCTACATTAGTGCAAGCTCTTAATCAAGATATGCTACACCATTATGAAACTGAGCTTGCAAACACAGACTGTAGTTCAGTCAACCTCTCCATATTGATGCACTCAGTCTGTTCAGGCAACAGACCTATAAAAGGCAAAAATGTTTTCAAAATATAATCTTGTCAGTAATCACTCATTTCCAAGAGATTAACTATGATGAATATGAATTGGCCACACTCCTTTTCAAAGGAATACCCAAGTTTTTTTAATTAATATCTCTCAGTACACCCCACTCTTACCCACTCTTTTCT
Source organism: Acanthisitta chloris (assembly GCF_000695815.1). Taxonomy (NCBI): domain Eukaryota; kingdom Metazoa; phylum Chordata; class Aves; order Passeriformes; family Acanthisittidae; genus Acanthisitta; species Acanthisitta chloris. The sequence continues at coordinate 68,471 of NW_008693013.1, read as the reverse complement.
TTTGATCTGTGAATTTTGCATTGCACTTTAAATTATTGCATGTAACTGTACCTATTTCTCCTTTGGGTAAGCAGCAGTGAGTGGAAGAGAGAAACATGGGCCATACTGACTCTTCTCCCACAGTGCTTTTTATTCCTGGAAAGAAAAGTAACCAACATGTTCCAGATGCTAATTTTTTATCTAGATAGTAGTTTGTTCATGTATATTCATTTAGGGAAAATTTCTAGCAAATTCTAGCTATTCTAGCCTGGTGAGAGGTGGTATGGATAATTTATTCACAGAATCATAGAACATGCTGAGTTGGAAGGGACCCACAAGGATCATCAAAGTTCAATTCCTGGCCCTGCACAAGGCCACCCCAATAAACACACCGTGTGCCTGAGAGTGTTGCACAAATGCTTTTTGAGCTCTGTCAGGCTTGGGGCCATGACCACTTCCCTGGGGAGCCTGTTCCAGTACCCAGCCACCCTCTGGGTGAAGAACAGTTTCCTAATGTCTAACCTCC